>NC_081429.1:6611280-6709278 GCF_949786415.1 Peromyscus eremicus | reverse complement strand
ATCATTCTGGCTATTACAATGCTAGCTCTTTGGATTCATGAAGATATAAATATAGGGCCTAGACAGGGGTATTTTTCAATCCTGATGAGCCCAGGGATTACCACTCCTCAGGCCTTCAGTTCTATAGGGTAGGTGGAGAGAGGAGCCCTTCCATTCCCCAGGAGACCCTGGGAAGGGATTTATTGTGATCCTTTGTTGGGGAATATTGTTTTAAAGTGTGTTACTTTTGTTTATGTTGCATTGCTTAACTCTGTGAAGTTGTGTTTGCCTTTGCCTGTCTAAAACACCTGATGGTCTAATAAAGAGCTGAACACCCAATAGCGAGGCAGGAGAAAGGATAGGCAGGGCTGGCAGCCAGAGAGAATAAATAGAAGAAGAGATCTGGGAGAAGAGAGATCTAGGAGCGAGAGAAGAAGGAGGATGCTAGGGGCCAGCCACCCAGTCACACAACCAACAGTGCAGTAAGAAGGAAAGGTATACAAAAATAGAGAAAGGTAAAAGCCCAGAGGCAAAAGACAGACAGGTTAATTTAAAGTTAATAAAAGCTGGCAAGAAACAAGCCAAGATAAGGCCACACGTTTATAATTAATAATAATTCTCCATGTGTGATTTAATCGGGAGCTGGGTAGCAGGCCCTACAAAAGAGCAAAAACAGACAACAGTCCTTTGTGCCAAGCATTGGAGGATGTTCCAGGAGACCAAACACAGGCTAGCATGGGCTCTAACCCCATTCATGACTTGGAGAACCCAGCATGCTACCACACTGCACACTCTGACCAGAGTGTCCCACCATCCATATAGCCCATAAGAAAAGTGACAGGATGTTTACCCATACAGTAGGTTCTCTTTGGTTCTGTTGGACTTTTGCTCTTGCTGAAGGGCTCTGTTTTCTGTACTTGGCCCATATAAGGCTTTACACACAGCAATCACCAGTGTTTGGTACTATTACCTAAGGAACTTGCTAGATAAGGGGCCTCTGCTGTTCCCTCTACCTCCTCAGCTTCTCTCCTCCATTCTCCTGGATGGAAGCATCTCTCAGAGTGAGCCTCAGCTCCCTTCCACCTGCAGCTCTACCCATTGTCTCCATCTGAGCCTCAAACCCTGGCATCCGTCAGTCAGGCTCATCATCTTCCCTCCCACCCTCTGGATAGGAGCCTGTGTAGTTCCTGGTTCACCCAGTCTGGAACCCTGGAGCTCCTCCATCAGCATTCTACCACCTCCACCCAGCACATTTATCTGTAGCTCCTCCATCAGCAACCTACCGCCTCCACCCAGCATGTTTATCTGTAGCTCCTCCATCAGCAACCTACCGCCTCCACCCAGCATGTTTATCTGTAGCTCCTCCATCAGCAACCTACCGCCTCCACCCAGCATGTTTATCTGTAGCTCCTCCATCAGCAACCTACCGCCTCCACCCAGCACGTTTGTCTGTAGCTCCACTTGTCCATCCCCAGGACCCCTGCCTTATGTTGAGTCCTTCAACTGTTCCACTGGATGGCCATCAGGCCTGCCTCCACTAAGGACAGACTATATTCCACAAAGTCCAGCACACACAAAATCAGAGCACCTCCCCTCCCATTTCCAGGTGGTTAGCCTCTTTTTTTCCCTCCTCAGTGTACTTATGTCCTCTGAATTCAGCGAACAGGGCTCTAATCTCTTTTCTGAATTCTTTGTCTGGGAGTTCTTCTAGGTCATTTTCATTAGGAACTTATACTGGCTGGTTTTGTCGACTTTACACCAGCCAGAGTCATTTGGGTGGAGGAAGCTTCAGTTTAGAAATGTCCTCATCATTTGTCCTTGGGCAAGGTTGTGTGACACTTTCATAACTGATGATTGATGTGGGTGGTGCCACCCTTGGGCAGGTGGTCCTGGGTGCTAGAAGAATGCAGAGTGAGAATGCCATGAGGATCAAGCCAGTAAGCAGCTCCCCTCCGTGGCCTCTTGCCTCCAGGTTCCTGCCCTGACTTCCCTCAGTAATGGACTATAAGATGTAAGGTGAAATAAACCCTTTCCTCTCCAAGTTGCTTTTGCTCATGGTATTTATCATAGCAACAGAAACCCGAAGGGAGGGCTGTTATTACAGAATCAGTAATTTGTGGGTTGACCTGTTGTCTTGTCTTGTTTTCTGAGTGTTTCTGTTTCTACGCTAGCTCTTGCTCATCTGGGGTCCTTTGTTGGTTGAGTTTTTGTTTAGGTCCCCTTTCTTGTTTTAGCACCAGTGGGCACACTCTTCAGAGGGGACTCTTAGCAGGGCTGAGAGGCTGTTTCCTCCGTGGGGCTGGACGAGGAAGCTTAACCAGTCTTCCACTGCCCTTAGTACCATTTGCCCGAAGCATCAACCATAGCCTGTATGTTCAAGGATGTGTTGGCTTCTTGGACACCAAACCAAGGCCCCTTCTCCCTCACCTCTTCCATCTGCACCTTGAAGCCTCACATAGTATTCCACCTTACTAGGTTTTTTACCCTCCTTGCTATCGCTCAGATGCTTAGATCTGTCTGAAGGTTTATATACCTGCCATAAAACACTGTTGCCAAAAGCAATTTATGGAAGAAAAGATTTATTTCAGCTTACAACTTTCGGTCATACTCCATCACTAAAGGATGTCAGGGCAGGAACTCAGGCAGGGACTAAGAGACAGAACTGAAATAGAGGTCGTGGAGGAGTGCTGCTCCCCATGACTTGCTGAGTCTGCTTTCTTAAACTCAGGACCACAGCCCAGGGATGCCACCACCCACAGTGAGATGGGTCTTCCTACATCAATCATCAACCAAGAACATGCCCCCCAAAGCCTCACCTATGCCAACCTAGTGGGGGCATTTTCTCAACTGGGGTTCCCTCTTCTCAGATAACTCTGGCTGATTTCAAGTTCACAAAAATAAAAAGATAGATAGATAGATAGATAGATAGACAGATAGATAGACAGATAGATAGACAGACAGATAAAAAAATCCAACCAGGACAGGATCCCTTCACTAAATTTGTGCCTTGAAAACATCATTCTCCAAATAGTGAGACCATTGTGATATGACCAAGTCCTGATGGTACAGTGCTCATGAGTGGGATTGGTAGCCTAACCACACAGACCCCAGAGCATTCTCTTGTCCCTTTCAAACTCTCCCAACCCCTGACCTCCTTCAAACTTTCTCAGCTCTCTCATCTTTCCTGCCGTGGGAGGACAATGTAGAGATGCTTCCCCGATGCAGCAGCGAAGCAGCCCATGCCTTGATCTTGGAGTTTTAGCAAGATTTGCAAGAAATAAACTTCTGTTGTTCCCAAGCCGCCAATCTGTGGAGTTCTAAGGGGACAAAGATGCCCCTGCTGGAATTTCCTCTTCTTGGTGTCCACTCCAGGGCCCTCTGGTCCACATAAGAGTCTGAACCTCATATGTATAGCACATCACCTTGAGTGACTGGATAAGTTCACCTAGTCAACATGAAATCATGACCTGCTAGGAGCACCAGTTAGACCTTCTGGGAATCATAACCCATTACACATTCCACCAAACTTCAGGCCAGGTACATC
Organism: Peromyscus eremicus; assembly: GCF_949786415.1. NCBI lineage: Eukaryota > Metazoa > Chordata > Mammalia > Rodentia > Cricetidae > Peromyscus > Peromyscus eremicus. The sequence goes on along the minus strand of NC_081429.1, from coordinate 6,705,755 downwards.
CCACCGAGTGGATAGTTGTCGGAACCTTCCAGAGAAGATGAACGCTTTTGAGTGAACAGTTAACACAGTCCTATGTGCATGAAATGCTCTACTTTGAACCCTACCCCCTAGTGTGACGCTCTATCTTGAGGTTGTTGGCACACACCCGGAAAGAGACACTACCCCAGTACATCCACAAGAACATGCGGCACACGCCCGAAGCTGGAACTCTCACTGTGGGTTCTAACAAAAGGGACCGGAAAACAGAAAGTACGGTAGTCTCCGTTGTTCCCTGGCCAAGGGTGCAGTTAACCATGGGTATAGCTTGCTGACTGCTCAGGACCCCTGTCCTTGCTGGTGAAATAGCTTTCAGATCACATTCTATGGGAAACAAGCTGGCAGTTTGCATCCTCACTCACACTCTTCCTGGAAGACACCTCCACAGATTCCTAGCTTGCCTCTGTGGCTCATTGTTTGTTTTTAAGTTTCTTCCTCTGCCTCCTGAGAACGTGAGATTTCACACTTCTTTTCTGAAGTTTTGTTATTTACAGCTAGCCCTCGGCTGTGATGTTTACACCAGTAAATCTTCCTGTCTTCCTGTGTACACTGCCAAATCCCTCCACCTCCAAATAATCCAACCCCAAAAGCGGCATCAGAATTTAATAACCGTGATCATAAATCAAAGCGAAGGTTTTATCCTTTCATTCGGCATTCGACATCCCAGCTAAATGAGCAGCCCAATGCTCACAGGACCCATCAAGCAGGGGGAAAGCTTCCTTAATCAAAGGCGTATTTCATTTCTGAAAAATTCATCAGAATGAGTTTGGAGCGGCTGCACGTTCCGGACCTGGCAGCTGCACATCTGGAAACGCACTTCCCCCCATCATTATATTCGGGAATACAAGTGGGTTTGATTTGCATGCGTAAAGCCGTCCCTTCATCTCTTATCTCCCGTGCCATGTGAATGAATTCCTAGGATCCAAGGCCACAATTACTCATGGGGATTAAGAATGCTGCAATATGCAAATGGCCCCTGTGACCCAGGAGCTGCTGGGAACCCAGCAGCTCAAGCACTGGAAATGTTTCATACAGCCCTGGTGTCTCCCCTGCTTCTTCAGCCTGCGGCCTACAGGCAGAGCTTTCCAGAGCCACTGAATTTAGAGGTCCCAGGGATGTTGCTGATAATCCTCTATCCAGAGCTGCAGTTCCTGAAGCCCTCTTAGCCCGACTCACTCCTTCTACTCTGCCCATCACTGTACCTCTCATGCCGTGGACCCCCCGGCTGTTCTTGCCAAGTCCTTTTATGCCCATGGTAAGTACAGCCACCACCAGTCAAGGAAAGATCCCATCATCTGTAACGGGCTTCTTCTTCCTATTCACAATATCCAGCATGCACCAAACAGTGGGTGAGTTTGAGGAGTTTGGGATTCCTCAGCACCCTCCAAGGGCAGGACTATAGGCATCCACAATGACTGTCCTCAGTGGACAACATCCCTGTCCACTACAGTGATATCCTGTCAGGCTGCTGAGTACCTAAGAAAGCTGAAGATATATGTATGATTGAATCCATTCCACTGGAGAAGGGGCCAGGAGAACCCCCTTACATTCTCAGATCTCAGTTTCCTATTTTAGATGGTAATATTTTCTAGTATGTTTAGTCCCACAGGCTGTTGTGAGAAAGGATAACAATACACACACATTGACCACAGCCAAGTTCTAGAAGTTGTTAATTCTAAGCCCAGTGGGTCAGCCAGGCCATGCTTCTATCCAATCCCAGAGCAGAAGACCCTTTTTTTTTTCCTCTCACGGCCCCTGTATGCTCCTGGACTTGGGGAAACATAGCTCTGGGTCTTCCCCTGAGATTCTTTTCCTCCATGTTCCTGCCCAGAGCTCACTCTCTGAGTGACTGCCTGATTCCAAACTTCCCCTTTTACAAGGTCCAGCCATATTGGATTAGGGTCCACCAGAGTGATCTTAGTTGGTCTTATCTACAAAGGTAACATTGTGAAGTACTTGGGGTCAATACTTGCACCTATGTTGTGGGGGATACCAGTCACCCATTAACTTAGTGTGTAGGTGGTATGAGAGCTCAGATACAGAGTTAGCTCCAGGCTTAACACAATGGCCATGGCTGTTCCCTCCACAGCCCAAAATAGGCAGTCTGGAGTCAGCACTGAGGACTTTCTGTGGCCATGCTTTAAGCAGTGAGAGAGCACTATACCATGGGGGTTGCAGGCTCAGCGGGTCTCTTAGCCAGACATGCAAGCTCAGCTTCTATGCCCTCCTCACTGCCTGCACAGCTGCCCTCCAAAGGCCTGTTACGATAAGAATCGTCTAAGAGTCTGAATTGCCCACAAAACCCACTTTCTTCAGAAATCATGAGCCATTCTCCTCCCTGAATGGGCCAAGATTGTGAATTGTTCTTCACTACAGCAGGAAAGAGAAAGGAATGAATAAAGAGGAATGATTCAAAAAAATGCTGTGAAGAAAAACGTTAATGGCTAGAGCAAGCGTCAGCTAAAAGCATGTTCCATTTTTAAGATTTATTATTTTTACTCATGTGTGTTTGCCTGAACTCGGGTATGTGCATGTGAATGTGAGTACCATTGGAGGCCGGAAGAGGGCGTTGGATCCCCTGGAACTAGAATTACAGGCAGTTTGGGGCCACCAAATGTGGATGTTCAGAACCCAGCCCAGGACTTCTGGAAGACCAGGGAGTATTCTTAAACAATAAGAACCTCTCCAGCTTCACGTTCTTCTTAAAGGTGACAAGATGGAATCTGTGTTAAGGTCACAACCAGGGTTTCCAGGTTCTTGGTGTGGCTCCTGCAGCTCTGACCACACACACACACACACACACACACACACACACACACACATACACACATACATCCATACACGCATGCACACACAGAACCTGTGAACATCTTTGAAGAGTCATTCATAAGCAATACAGTGTCTGTCCCTCTGGAAGAAGAGCTGCCCAACCTCCCAGAAAACAGTTTCCCACATCTCAGCCAGTCTTCCAGCCTCGATTAACACTGCTAGTGAATCATGGTCTCTCAGCAAAACAAACTCTGATTTCAAATGGCTTTGGGAAGTGCTGGGTGCCTGACCTCCCACCTGATAGGGTGTCTGAGATCTTATCCAGGACCACACAGTTTGTCTGGAGGTGGCAGTGGTCTCCATCCCATTGGTTAGCTACCTACCGCCAGAGGGAATAGCATGGTGTCAACTTGCTGTGGGATGGTCTGTATGGCAAATGTGTTGCTGATTGGTCAATAAAAAAAACACTGATTGGCCATTGGCTAGGCAGGAAGTATAGGCGGGACAAGGAGGAGAATAAAGCTGGGAAGTGGAAGGCTGAGTCAGAGAGACACTGCCAGCCGCCAGGATGACAAACAGCATGTGAAGATCATGGTAAGCCATGAGCCACGTGGCAAGGTATAGATTTATAGAAATGCATTAATTTAAGCTGTAAGAACAGTTAGCAAGAAGCCTGCCACGGCCATACAGTTTGTAAGCAATATAAGTCTCTGTGTTTACTTGGTTGGGTCTGAGTGGCTGTGGGACTGGCAGGTGAGAGAGATTTGTCCTGACTGTGGGCCAGGCAGGAAAACTCTAGTTACATCAACTTGTCTCAGAGTTAAGTCCTCCTTCTAGCAGGTGTCCTCCAAAAGTGACCTGCCCTAGGGGCAACTGATGTGCACAGACGGCAGCCCTCACTTCATGCAGGTTTCTCCAATCAAAGTTGATGTTCCACGGGACTATCCTGGACTTTCTCCTCCAGCCATGACCGTAAAGGTTTTCCAACTAAAGTAATTTCTATAGTGTTCTCAAGGGATTAGGCCCTTGGGGATGCCTCGTTGATCTCAATACACTGTGACATTTGTCAGCGGACCCCTCCATGTACTTTAAGCCGGGAGCTCTTCTCTGCCCAGTCCCCCTAAACAGACACACAACATCACAATTCCTGAGTCTGTGGCTCTGATCTCAGCCAACAGAACGAAATGCTCAGTGCACTTCAGCAGAGACTTTTGTCTGTGGACAGACACACTTCTTCCCAAATGCCCACAAAGAAATTTGTCCCGTCCTCTACAGGTTCTAGAATTTTTGACATGGACTAGATGCTATAATGACTCATTTCCTCCTCCACCATTGACTTCTGCTTTGCCATCCGTCTACATACCTAGGAAGACTTGAGGAACTGGCTTGTGGGCATGTCTTTGGAGGTAATTGTCTTGACTGCTGATTGATGTATGGGGGTACAGCCCACTGAGGGTGGCGCCATCCCTAGGCATGCCAGCCTGGGCTGTGTAAGAAAGATAGCTGAGAAAACCAGGGGAAGCAAGCCGGTCAGCAGAGCTGCTCCGTGGCTTCTGCTTCAGTTCCTTTCTCCACGTTCCTGTCTTCAGTTCTGGCCTGGCTTCCTTCAGTGATGGGCTGTACAAGGAAGCTGAAATAACCTCAGCCCCTCCCGGCCACCCCTCCCCAAGCCAAGCTGCTTTTGGTCATGGTGTTTTTTTCATAGCAACAGAAAGCAAACCAAGGCATTAATAAAACTCCTGCTTGTAGACAGTGAAACCATGAGAAAACCCCTCAAGGATGCCATGCTCAACTCTGCAGATGCCCAGTGTGAACCATAGTGTCATGCACACTCTGAGAGAATTTCCTCCCCAGGGGAACTCATCTTTGTTCATTTCAGGAGTATTGCAGCCTAATAATTAATACAGAATTTCGCTTTCTGCCTTCTACCCAAAAGATTGTAGCTAAAAATTAAGAATAAAGTTCATAAAAGTCACATAAAATATATATGAGTCACTCCACAGTAAATTTACTTCCTGTCTTTCTCCCGTGATGGTGCTGGAGAGACCAGGGACACTGGTGGTCCACTCAGGAAGAAGATGACGCACTGGGGATGTGCTTTGTGTGAAACATGGGCTATTTTTCTGGGCTTCATGTCCCTTCTGTGTGCACACTCATTACCCACAGCCATCCGGTGGGGGGCTCTGACTACTGGTGACAGGTGCCATTGGCTCAAAGGGTGTTGGGAATTATGACAGAAACTTTCCAGTGCTCTGACACCAGACAGGAAAGAGTTGATAGCAGCCTTTCCGGAGGTTTACCAGACATTTCCAACACTTACCTAACCTTGCCATGACCCTGACCATGGGCAGGCTTGAAAAGTTGAAAACCTTCAGACCGTCAGCAAAACAGAACCAGGCAACCGTCCCCGCTAAAGGGAGGCCGGGCTTGACTTCCGGTGTCTCTGTAGAAAGAGGCCAGTGAAGGCTGTGGTTAAATCTGGAAACAATCCAAGAGCAGACTGGCAGATGGAAGGGAGACAGGGACGAAGGGTGACAGACAGCTGACAAAGGAATGACTCCTTTTCTGCATTTTATTATGTATGTGCTGCTTGCTGGACTTCAAAAATGTATGGCTCTTTAAAATTTAATTTAAGTACTTCCCCAATTTAGCATTTGTAATTCTGTCATATTTGGAAGGACCTCATGCTGAACACTGTGACCTGTGTACCCTATCATCAGAATCCTGATGCCCCAAACCCGGGTACCTATCATCTGCTATCTACTTGGTGTCCCAGTGTCCACTTACCCCAAGGGACCAGGACTGTCAGCCTTGGAGACAAAGAGTGCCCAGGGCACTCACTACCCGAGGGGGTGGGGCTGCTTCTCCGAGACTTATGAAGACCAATGGTACTGCTTACCCCAAACCTGGCTCACCATTTTCTCCCTTAGCTGAGGTCTGGGGCCCTTCCCAAAACCAAGTAGACTTTAGAGGAACAAGATGGTCCCTGATCGGCAGTGACTGAGTGAGACTGTGGCCACACACACACCTGGCCGGCTTAGGTGGGACCCCTTATTATGTGGACACATAGTAACCATTTCCCTCCTCCAGCTTCCTAGGCATTTTGGTGGAAGCTGCTCAGACGTAGGGGAGCTGAGATGATTTTCCCAAATGAGTATCCAGCGGAGCTGAGATGATTTTCCCAAATGAGTATCCAGTGCCAGCCGTAGATTTCTATGAGTAAAATGGGAAAGTAACTGTCCCACCTTGCTGGGTTACGAGGCATTGACAATCAAATTTCTCTAACACTGTGAGCACTGCGTCCAGAGCTCAGTGAGTGCTCAAAACTCTTGGTGGCTGCTCAAGGTGGTCAGTGTCCCTGTTACTTCAGTATGTGAGACATTTTTAAAGCAACAGTCAGACCTAATACTCTACTGACGTCACCCAAAGCATGGACAGAAGCATTTTACAGTACAGAGAAAGCAACAGGGGCCTGCAGAAAAAGCCAAGCTGTCCCTCACAAGAGCATCCAGCCCTATTCCGGGCCCTCATTAATCCCTTCCGATCCTGAGTGATCCCTCGGCTTACACTCCAGAGGACACCACGAGAAACTGTTCCAAAAGCAGTGCTTCCACAGAGAAATACTGTGTCTGCAGGAGGCCTTGGATCCGCAGCTCCAATTTCTCTGTCAAAACAAGGAAATGAAGCTAAGCTCCCATGATGGGCCCTCGCTGAACCCTTGCTGCCGGCAATGATCACCTTCCATCTCGGGGGGTTTATAAACCATCAACTTGAATGTCATTTCTAACCCTGCTGTTAGCTCTGAGGCTGGGGACTTGCTGCCTTCCTCTTCTTGTAGAAGGCATTATGTCAGAATTCTCCCGCGAACCGCAAGCTTTCCAGAAATAGCTACCACCAGAGGTGAAGTCGTCTAAAGTGGGGCCAGCCCTACCTAGTAGTGGCCTCCATCCTAATTAGCTGAACAGTTTTCCAGTTGTGTGAAATAGCATGCTGTCTCCACCTCCGTGTCAGGGCTGAGGGAAAGTGAGTTTCTCAGAAGAGTGATTAAAAATATTCTTGGGTTTGGCTTTGGGGAGTTTGTTTTTGTTTTTTTTTTTTTTTTTTTTTTTTGGTTTTTCGAGACAGGGTTTCTCTGTGTAGCTTTGCGCCTTTCCTGGAACTCGCTTTGGAGACCAGGCTGGCCTCGAACTCACAGAGATCCGCCTGGCTCTGCCTCCCGAGTGCTGGGATTAAAGGCATGCGCCACCACTGCCCGGCTGTTTTTTTTTTTTTAACTTAATTACCCCTGGTTCCCTGAGAAGATGGATTTGGACCTGTAGAAGCCAAGGGCCCCATGGGGTTCTTAGCTTCATCATCCTCACGGCTCCGTTCTGGCTGCCATCAAATTCAATCCAGAGCACACAGAGCTGGACCCCGAAGGAGAAAAAGGCTTAGTCACAAGGGCTAGTGTGGACCATGTGGGCCATGTGAGTTTCCAGGCCTGGGGAAATAGAAAAAAATCCATAAGCAACATGTATGGAGAACAGCTGACATTTCATCTGTCCTGTACCCATCCCTTCTTCCCACACAATGTTTCTCCTAGGAACTATGGTCCCTGTGCTCACAGGCAAGAGCTAGGTCAAATGAAGCTGTCCCTGTTTTGAGTCACAGAAAAAAGCCCTGAACTAGGACAGGTGGGTAAGTAGTCACTATGATCAACTAACCACCACGATCAACTAAGATGTGACGCACGTGACCTACCCCAGCCAGCCGCCATTCTGAAGCACACACTGGGATTGCTGAAAAAGACAGACCCAGGATCTCTCATCTTTGGGAGACTAAGAACAAAACCCAAACAAAAATAGGAGCTAGAGATGAGCATCTTACCACCGTCTGGCTAGCTGCAGCCAGTCCCTTCAAAGCTAGATTTAGTCCTCACTGGAACATCCAGCCAGGTGGCTTAAATGTCAGTAACGTTTCTTTCAGCCGGATGAGAAGACTGTCACCTGTCACCAGGTTATCCACGAAGTGTAGAGCACCAGAGCCAGAGTCAAGAGCCTTGTGGTGGTCACCAGTGACGTAGTCACTATACCGCTCCAGTCCTTGCCAGGCACCTTGGAGTCCTAAGGAGAAAGTTAGGTGTTGCCTTGCTGCATGCAGACAAATGAGATGGAGTCACAAGATGCACATGTCACTTCCAGAGAGAAACCTATGAACAGATGAGCTCCTCGAGAAAGTCTTTCTGCTGCCTTACCTACTATGGAAATACGGAGACAGAGCCTCCTTCCACCTGGGTCCACGAAAAAGGCGTGACTTGCTGCCTCAGTCAGGCAGCTGTAGATGCTTATCATGAGCGGGAGAAAAACAGCAAAGCAAAGATCAAGTGTTGTGATTCACTCATACGACATGCTGGACTTGTTTGTTACTGTAGCCTGGCTTACCAGATCTGACGGACACAAATACCCAGCGAGGATATCAATAATTATATCGAAGGATATCGGGCAAGGTGATCTTATTCCATGTTGTCTCTGGACAAGCTTGTCCGGAACCTCCATGTGAGGGAGATGGTTAGTGGGGTCTTGATGGATGGATCCCTAAAGGCCATGAGGCAAGGGATGTGAACACACTGCTAAAACACAGACAAAAGGAATCATAGGAGTGGAGAATTGAATCTGTTTGTACCCAGGACACACAGGGAAATGTGTGAGAGTAATCTCAGTCAAAGAGGATGAGAGAAATGGAAACTGAAAACAAATACACAAATGATCATACCTGAAAGACAGAAATGAAATGAAGGAAGTAAAGTATGCCTTGGCATGCAGCTGTCTGGACGGTGTGGTGAGTCAGAGTCCTGACCCTCTCACTCCCGTGTGCTGTGCCTGAGACCCAGGGTTACTTGGGAGATTGTGTAAAGATAAGGGTGTGGTCACTGGGACCGGACTCTATGAGGCTTGTCCATAGGGTGATGTGAGGTCCTGGCTGGACACGAGCATCCCTGTGACCATCAGTGTACACGATAATGTGTCCTGTTGCTTGTGGATTTGGAAACTGTTCGTCATTGTAACTGGTTGTTACAGAACTAATTTACTACATTACAGTTTCTGTAGGGCAGGATTCAGATGCAGTTAAGCTAGACAATGTGACTCAAGTTCTTTCCAGAAGTCACAGTGAAGGTGTGACTGGGGTTATGGTCACCTATGTAAAATCTCAGTTGAGGAATCCATTGTCAAGATAGCTCAGTCTCATGACTTTTGAAGAAAAAAAGAAGAAGAAAAACCATTCATCACCCTATGACCTCTCCATAGAGCCATTTAAACAACCATGCAGATGGCTGGATCCTTGAAGAGACAGCGATTCAGAACAGCAATGAAAAGATTGGATAATGTCTTTTAGTTTTAGGTTCTAATCCCAAAATTTAGACCTAGTTTCCAAGAATTCACAAGCCTTCATCTCTGATGCCATCTCTTATTAGGATATAGGCGGAAAGAAGAGAAGCTAGAGGCTGAGAAATAGGCAAAACCATGTGCAAAGGAGAGCAGTGAAGGACGATTTCATTAAGGGTAATGACATCAGCAGACCTGCAGATGCCTGGGGGAAGGATCTAGAAAGAAGAATCAACAAGTCTCAAACTCCAGAGGTGAAAAGAATTTGGCATATTCTAAGTGAACAAGAGAGAGCCATGGGCGGGGCTGGGACAGATGTAAGGGACACCGATGTCTGCCTAGGGCCAGTGTGATGGGTCCCTAGAGACAAATCCTTCTGGCTACTATGTAGATAATGACCAAGTGGTCTGAGTGGACACTGGGAAGGGGTTCAGGAAACTTCTAGAGAGCACAGGTAAACATGGAGACACAGAGTGAGTTGGGAGCAACGGGAAGAACAGAACACAGCCCAGAGAATGAGATACTCTACTACAGGTTCACAGCAATCCTCACCCGCGGTTTGTGTCCTCAGAGAACATTTGATGGTAGCTTTTCCCAAGCAGCGACAACTGTTTACAGTTCACTTCATTACATGTTTCTGTAAACAATGACAGTAACAAAGGAAACACGCCATTCCCTGCACATGGGGCATCGCAACAGTTTAGGACAGATGTGTCCGGGGAAGGTGTGGATGGACATTGCGTGGAACTGGGTCCCACTGTCTAGGCCTCTAGGGTGAACCACAGTTCCAATGATGTGAGCCTCAGAATGATAGGGCCAAGAGATTTGTCACCAGTACCTGTGGCCAGACATTCACAGATGCAGACAGTGCAGTTGGTGGCGTGGTTCACAGAAACTTCCCAATACTTTTAAAATTACATCATTTCAAAACCACGTCAGAGGGTGCGTGTATTGTTTTTTGAAGCTTTTAATATTTCAGCTCTTTCTGGCAACAGTTTTCATTCCTGACCAGGGGCTTTCGAAAACTCTGAATTCATTCTGTCTAAACCAAGACATAGTAGTACCCAGAATCTTAAAGCCACATGGATTCTGAGAAACAATTTATTTGGAGCCCCCAGAAAACAGTGAGATAAATAACACAGCAGACATCTGAAATCAGAGAAACGTAGATGTCCCATAAACAGCTCCTTCCTCTGAGTATTTTTGCCACAGCCGGTATAGTTCATGTTTGTTTTAGCACAAAAACTAATAAAAACTCCATCCCTCCATGAACACCAGGATGGCTCAGCTTTCTTACAGTTCCTTGTAAGACACAAGCAAACTGGTCAGATGGAGAAAGCAGATGTGGGGAAAGCCACGTCATCTCTTCCTCATAAAGCAGCTTGCTCAGCAGCTCTCAGCCTCAGCTCACACTGAATGGACAGCAGGGTCTCCTGTCCTCCAGAAGGCAGCTCCTGGGTGTGTCTGTTGAGAAAGTGTTAGCTCAGAGGATGCCTGCGGGCAAAACCTGGGCTCATCAGATGCCAGTGGACCGCTGCTCTGGCTAATTGGAATTGCTGGTTAGTTTGGAACTTGGTCTCTGACCTCCTCCAAAACCACCCACCATCTCTTCATCACCTGGAAACTGACCCCCGGCTCAGCTGGAGTCAGCTCAGCTGTGGGCCCAGAGCCTTTACGTTTTGTGTTCTCATTTGGTTTTGCACATTAGCCAGAGAATGTTCTGGTATCTTAGGGAGGAAAGCAAACTGCGCAGGACTGCATGATCTGAGCAGGGCTGAATGACCTGAGCAGGGGCTACATGATGTAGGGGGGTGGAACTCCCCTGGGAGACCCAGACATTTTCATTTTTTTTTTTTTTGTTTTTGTTTTTTTGTTTTTCGAGACAGGGTTTCTCTGTGCAGCTTTGCGCCTTTCCTGGAACTCACTTGGTAGCCCAGGCTGGCCTCGAACTCACAGAGACCCGCCTGGCTCTGCCTCCCGAGTGCTGGGATTAAAGGCGTGCGCCACCACCGCCCGGCTCGACATTTTCATTTTGATTAAGGCTTTTTACACAGATTCTCAGGTCATCTCAATCCACTCTCCCATCCTGTGAAGTATTGGCAGTGGCGGGGAGGGGGGGGGGCGGGGGGGGGGCTACCCACCTGATTTTTAGATAAGAGGACACTGTCACCCAAGGTAAGGGTTTTGGATTTTCCTGGGAAATGGTTGAAAAACTCCTAGAGCAGAGTTGAAGCTATTCACCAGGATCTCAGAGGAGATGAAGACAGAAGACGGAGGTGGTGAGGGAAGTCGGTCAGAAGGACGAGTAGACCATACTCAGGGAGATGTGTCAGCAGCCGTGAGTAAGGGAACCGGAATGGTGACAGAGGGGAATCAGAAATCAAAGGCGAAGAATTTTCGAGAAATGATACTGATTTCTAGAAGTGACGGTTTTCAGGAAGGAGGTATGGGGACTCTGGGAAGCAGTCAAATACTAGTGTGAAGGAAGGGGGAAGAGGAGAAAGGAGGAAAGAGCACCTTTACTGGCTGGGCCATCACCAGCCCCCGGAAACGCCTGTTTTTACATGAACATAATATACACAGAATAGAGCATGTAACTTCCACATTCTAAGTAACAAAGCCAAGATTAAATGTCCACATCGTGACAAAGAGCAAAGTATTAGGAGATGGTCTACACTCCAGCGTGTGGGAGCATGCTGTGTGTTCACACAAGTGTTTGAAAATGATGTACAGCCAACGAGGCAGGGGCCACAGGAGTCTGTTGACAGGAGGGGTGTTTGCCTGTTTAGGTTTCCAAAGCTGGCCTCCAGGGCCTTGTGGTGGCTGAACGTTGATGGAGTCTGAGGTTAGGAAAGGAGTTTGAGCAGAAGGTTGCTCATCCCTCAGAGGGCAGGGATGACAGATGCAGACCTCAGCTCACACACAGTCTCGGCAGGGAGCAGATGTGACAGACACGGACAGAGCAAGCTTCCGGTTACGGTAGCAGCCTACTGAAGCCGCAGGAAACTCATCATGAAGTACTCCCACTTCTGTCTGGTCCTTTGATATCCACCAAGAGATGCCTTCCAATGATGTGTGAAGAGAGAAAACAAGAGAGAAAAATGAAGAAATGACCTGCATCAAGATGAAAAGTTCTTTGTCTCAGGCCACAACGAAGACAGTGGAAAGGCCACGGGTAGCAGAGGGCAATATTCACATGTTCGTATCTGATGAGGGTTTAATAGCCAGCCTGCATGAAGTGCCTCTGCAAACAACAGAAAACACACCACTTCTCCTGGTTCAATGGGCAAAGGGCTTGTGCAGACATTTCTCTAGAGATCTACAGTTGGTCAGGAAGGAATGCTTACCACTTGTTATTACAGAATGACAAGTCCAGAGCACAGGGAGATGTCACCTCACAGCCATGTGAGTGGCTGCTATTAGAAACTGGAGACTAATGAGTATGGGAGAGAATGTGGAGACTGGTAAGAATTCCAGTGACACCGTTGCTGTGGAAGACTCGAAGACCGGACCTCAAGGCATTCAACAGAGGACTGCCACACTATCTAGCAAGTCCACTTGTGGGTACAGACTCAAGAAGTGCAAGCAGGGACTTGAAGAGCCATCAGTCAGAGCAGCATTGGACCCAAAGGCTAAGTGTGAAAGCCATAGAAGTGTCCATCAGTAGATCAATGGAAAGTCAAAATGTGGTATATCCATACAGTGGAATATTAGTCAGTCTTAAAAAGGAAGAAACTCTCATATATCGTGACATGTTTGAACCTTGAGGACATTATGCTGAGAGAAATGACCCATATGTAAAACTCGAGTAATATTGTGATCCCACTTATGCAAGGTTCCTAGAGTTGCCAAATTCATGGAAACACGAAGTGGAACAGTGGTTTCCATGAAGGGCTTGAGGGACAAAGGCAAACTGTCATCATTTAACGGGGACAGAGTTTCAGTTTGGGAAGATTAGAAAGATCTGGAAGTGGCTGTTGCTGAAATATACACTTGAAAACAGTCCTGATGATTTCAAAGGCCGCATCATGTCCAGAACACAGCACTTTATAGTGCCCCTCCCATCTTCCGGCTCTAATAGTCTTCCATGATACTCCCTGGGCCTCAGAGTGGCTGATAGAGATTGTCCATTCAAAGCAGAGCACTCGGGAGTCCCTGCTCTTAATTTTTTGGTGCATTATGAGTCTCTGCTTTAAGCATTGCTCAACTGCTAAAAGTTGTTTCTCTGACTCAGGTGAGAGCTGTACCACTTCATGAATGAGAGAGAGAGAGAGAGAGAGAGAGAGAGAGAGAGAGAGAGAGAGAGAGAGCGCAGGAATCATTATAAAAGGGGATATGTTAATGAAGGAAGAGCTATGATCACAATATGTTACATAAAAGTAAGAAATTGTCAAAAAGGTTAATGATAACATATTTAATATGATTGTATTTCATCAAAGACCTTGAAAACATTGTCCAGCATGTTCCCAGCCCTGTCACCTGCTTGCAAGTCACAGACCTCAGGGTCAATACAGAAAGGTATTCTTAGGGAACAGCAGGTGAGGCCCATTTGGAAGACATAGTAGTCCTAAGAGGGAGGAATGTGTGTCATGTACAGAGAGAACCACAGACCAGGAACCTCACGTGCTGCTGAGGGGCATGTACACCAGGCCAGCCACTGTGGAAGTCAGTGTGGAAGGTTCTCAAAACACTAGCCGTGGACCTTCCATGTGATCCAGCTACACTCCTCCTGGTGTTTACCCAAAAGACTCCAAGTCAGCACATCACAGAGACCTTGCTTATCAGTGTTTACTGCAGCTCTCTTCATGGAGGCTGAGTATCTAACAACCAAGGCACAACCAAGGAAAATGTGGAAATGGATACTACCTGAGATAACCATATTAAATGAATGCCTCAGGAAAATAAGTTTTATGGTATCTCTCATGTGTGGGTCCTAGATTTTACACAGACACATAAAAACATGTATGTTGACATGAAAGGAGATGGAGAGCCACCAGGGGCTTATGGGGACGAACGGTGGGGAGGGGAGGGGGCAGGAAGCAAGCGTGGGGGGTGTTTGTGCTTAACACGCCATAGATACCACCAACAAAAGTTCAATTAATTAATTAAAAAAGAAAAAATGACCCAGCATCCTCCAGAGATGGAGAAATGTCCCTCAGCTCCTTAGCAAGTTGAGTGGGTGACAGCTCCGTAAGAACCTTTGGGCTTATTTTCCCATGACTTCTGTGACTGCAGGGACAGCACACAGACCTGGGGACACAGTATTCCTGTGCATTTGTGACCAGCTCCTTCTCACCAGTGACTCACTTCACAGAGGTCTCCAAGGTTGTTGAGAGACTCATTATTAGGCTTTCTCTCAGAACCAACACTTGGGGGTTGACCAGATGACCAACAGAGCAGTGACAGCAGAGTCTCAGAAATGTTTCTGAGAGGCCCTATGCAAAGGTGTTCTAAGAGTGAGTCCCTCAGTTTAAATCCCCTCGGCTCGAACTGTTCACCTCAGATGCAGAAAGCAGAATGTGGCTTGCCAGTAACACATCCAAATACATCTTCAAAAGGAAAAGAGTTGTCAAATTTTTGCAAATCTGGTGAGCTGTCAGCTACAGTTTGGAGCAGAGACAATTCTAGAACACCCCACCTAAAGGGTCCTGTGCTGGGAGAAAGCAAAAGTCTTCCTTCGCAGTTTCTTCTCCACTGTCTGAAGCGGTTAAAGCAGGCATGCATTGCTTCAGAAACCAGGGAGAAAGGAGCATAGCCTCTGAAGGTGACAACAGCCAGAGCTGGCTGCAGACCCTGGGTGTGAACGTTCCCGGGGGCACGTTCATTATAGTATCTATCAGAGAACATGGCTGTGGTGAATTTGAATATCAGATTTCATGTGAACAGATGTTAAAACTAACGAAATAATATTTGTCCTGGCAACTTCCCCAAGGATAAACATGATTACTGATTAAAAAGACAGAGTGTCAGTCTGTAAGTCCTGGGTCTGCTGAAGCAGAATGCCTAATCGGCAGCCCTGGCTTCTCCCAGATTCCCCTCGCAGGAGTCCATAGAGAAATGCATATAACTCAGGGTTGAGGTTGGTTCTCAGAAAGAAAACAAAGGCATGGCTAAGCTCCAAGGAATGGCCCTGGAAGAGTCATAGGTGAAGACTGACAGGATGGAAACATCTCTAGTTATTAAGGTTTCAATGTCCCCACCCAACCCGGTTGAAGCCTAATTCCTGTTGTGAGAGATTAAGATGTAGGACCCAGTGGCATGTTTCACAGTTGACTATGCCATGGTTGCTATGGTGATGGTTAATCGTCATCTGTGCAAGCCTCCAAGCACATCAGTTTAGCCTCTGAGCATGCTTAACAGTGGGGGGCCCATTCCCTAGGCTTGGGTCCTCCACTGAGTGAAAGGGAGAGAGGAGCCTGAGCATCAGCATTCCTTGCTTTTTCCTGACAGGGGATGCAGTTCCACCAGCTGTTTCAAACTCCCTCTGCCTTCATTTCTCCACCGTGAAGAACTGTGAACCAATATAAACCCATCCTTAAGTTGCTTCAGTCAGGGCATTTTATCATAGCAAGTAAGTGAGACAGCCAAGGCTGGACTAACCCATTCGTGGGCTGGGTTGTCTGTCTGTCTGTCTGTCTGTCTCTCTCTCTTTCACACACACACACACACACACACACACACTCTCTCTCTCTCTCTCTCTCTCTCTCACACACACACACACACATTATAAAAGCTAGTTTGCCTATGTCTCACCACCATATGACCGCATGGCACATCCTCTATGCCTTGACCACAACAGAGGCCTCAGCAGATTACAGCACCATGCTCATGGATTTCCCAGCCTTCAGAATCAACCCTGAGTTAACTAACTCATTCTTTATGAATTACCCGATCTCCAAAAACAGAGAAAGGCATTTGTAACAGGCTTATGGCAACTGTTCCGTCCTAGGTGGATGCTGTGTAACTGACCTTAGCAGCCTGTCTGCCCACCTGGATTCCACCGGGACTTTCCCAAGCTTGAGAATACACAGCCCTGTCCCTAGCAGACTTCTGTGAGCCTGGAAAGGGGGATCTTAGAGAGTGTAGGAGAAGAAGAAGAGCACCATTGTTCTTAGAAAGTTAACGGAAGTTCTACCAAATGTCTAGAAAGGGAGCTTGGGAGACAGCTCGGTTTTGCCACAGAAGCACGAGGACCTGAGTTTGATGCCCAGAACTTATGTTTAAAAAAATGAAGTTCGGATATGGTGGTCTGTGCCTATTACCCCAGTGCTAGGGAGGCAGACACAGAGGATCCATGGGGTTCACCAGCCAATGAGCCCCAGGCCAGTGAAGGACCCTGTACCAACAAATGGGTGACATCTGAGGAGAATGCCACCTGATGCTGACCTCTGGCCTGTGCAAGCAGCACGTAATCATACAGACCAGCACACAAGCCAACACACACACACACACACACACACACACACACACACACACACACACACGTGGGAAAAGAGTTACTGGCTGTAACACTGAAAACAACAAGTTATAAGAGGATACTAAAATGTTTGCAATCTTTCCTTAATGCGTCAGAATTCCTCCACTCCACAGCTTCTATGCTGTGGCTGTTTTCTCCAAAACTGGAAATAGACATGAAATGAGCCCTTTGTCTAAAAGTCTCTAATTTAGAGTTATAATGGTTTTGTTTGTTTCGTTGGTTGGGGGATTTTTTTAAGGTGCCAACATAATTGTCTCTATAATTGCTGTCGAGAGCTCACTGAATTCCAGGAACCTTCTGAACTTCAAACAGAAAAAAAAAGAAATCCTTGCCTGAGAACATGTAAGTTGCTACAGCTGTTCTCTCTAAAAATGCCTGTGACTTGTTTCACCAGTGGAGGAAAGTGCAATATACCTTTTTTAAAGCCTAGAACTCTTGTAAAAATAGCTACTTTGTCAACAAGGTTTTATTGGGTTATGAGACAAAGAAAAAATCCATTATTTCCACATCTTAAATGCTTAAATAATTTATGTCCTTCGAAGCAGTGCCCATTAAAACACAGGTATGAAACACTGTTTCCAGAGACATGATTACACTGAGAAAATGGTCACCATGTGATGCTGGCTGACGGTGGGCAGAAGAAAAAGCTGCCCGCATAGTGTCCTTGGGATCATTTCATCCTTTCAAATGTCGGTACAGTTTATCAAACCTATGCTGTGTACCGGTTATCAGGTACAGGGAAGCATTATTTACATAATTAGTCTTTTCCAAATCTCTACATGGTAGGAAGATATTATTCTCATTTTCTCGAGGAGAAAACAGGTTCTGGGAGAGCCAATCCCCAGGACTCTAATTTGGAAAAAGCAGCATTGGAACTTGACACTCAAAAAGATTCCAGAAGTAGATGCATCAGCATCCTCCAGAAAAGCCTCAGCATCCCCAGAAACACCAACATCCCGATCCAGAAACACCAGCATCCCCAGACATTCAGCCTCATACTGACCTTCTCAGGTAGAGCATGAATTTTCACCAGCTTCCCAGGCAGCTTGCATACACAATCATCTTGGAGCAACACTGCAACTCTAAGCCACTCTGGTGGGAACTGAACCCTGGGGGAGCGCCTCAGAGTGCTGGCGGTGATTAGCTGTGATTCCAATCATCTCATTTACTAATGTATTCACCGAACAGCTCCCATCGTGTGTTCCATCTATAATAAGAGAAGTATTGGAATGAGTGAACCAACTAGACTTGTTGACACAACAGCATGTAACTCTGTAAAAATCTTACATGAGAGCCAACTCCCCTCCATCCCGTCCACCACCAGCAGCAGCAGCTCCAGATTTAGGAAGCTCAATTACAGCTTTGGGTGTAAACAAGGAAGGGTAAGGCTAACCTGGGGATGTTGCCACCAGCAGGGTGTCACCCAGCACAGATGTGTAAGAAGTCTGGTGTCCACCCACCTGGACAGTTTGGGGATCAGCGGAGCCAGTATGGTACACACTCCTCTGGGCCAAGCTGTCCTTTCCCAGGTAGCTACACTGTGAGACCAATCTAGAGAGACAAGGAAGAATTTCACGTTTCTTCCAGTTGGTTCAGCTGATGAGCTGCCGAGAGAATCAGAGGATGGGCAATGGTGTGTAGCCGTAGAGAAGAATTACAGCGCTGTTACAGCCTGTTGCTAAAAGCCTGGTCCGCTGCCTACACACCTTCGCAGCCCCGTGTGAGGCCACTCTGCCTTTGCAAGACAAGAAAAATGATGAGTGATGATTATGCCAATCCCTATTCATTAAAGCACTGCGGGCGGGGGGGGGGGGGGCGCTGCGGGCGGCAGGGAGTGCTGGCCTTGTAAATCCACCTCAGGGTCCGATGCTGGGCTTGCCAACTTGTCTGAGCACCTTTTCTAGTCCTTCCTGACCAAAGACCCCATGGGAATCCTTATGACAGCTGACAGACAGTGAATGAACCCAAGAGAGGAAATGTGTCTGACCAGCCACTCACCTGCTGCAGGCCCAGCCAGAAGGTACCTTGAGGGGGGGTTTGCTTTTCATCTAAGTGTTCCTATGCCTCTCCAGGGAGAGTGAACATGGCCCTGACTCCCACTGTGCCAAATGAAGGTCATTTCAGGGAAAGGATGTCCAGGGTACTCTGACTCCCCGCTGTCCACGGGCTCAGTACCCTGCAGGCTCCCTGGAATGTGCTCAGCTCTTCTTTGGAGATTTTCAGGCAATGTGCCTATGCGAATGGCGTGAGCCACACAGGAGAGGAGCCAGGGCAGTGGAACATCGAGTGTAACTGTTAGAGTCAAGTTATCAAAGAACTCAGAAGGATTGGTGCAAGTCTCCCAGGGCTACAGGCACAAGTCTGGTCCTATGATCCGAAGTACCCACTGCTGCTGCTGGTGGAGATAACAAAACCAAGCTGCCCTTGGAAGGAAGATGTGTGGGTGGATGGCTGACTCCTAGAAATCCATATTAGCGTGTCCCCTAAATTACAGGGTGATTGGGGGCATAGGGAACTTGTAATACTGCAGAGACTGGAGGTGGCAGCCATATGAAGTAGGCTAGAGGAATTCCAGGAGCTGTCAGGAGCCGGGCTAGGGAGCTGGGGGCTGAGGAGAGTGGAGATGGTTATTTACTAAGTGGCGTGGTGTTATTCATTAAGCAGCGCTGTTTACCGTTAGAGAAAAGCCACATGGTACAACCACACCCACTGTAAGAGTTTATTAAAGGGAAGGAACAGGAAAGATGTGCCTAGGCCTATGGAATGACTATGCAGGAAGAGAGGGGAGGAATATGTGGAACCCGCTTTTATAGATCCCCCCCCCACCTTCGCACATGCGCATATGGGCTTATGTAGCTATGCCACGCATGTGCATAGATTAAGTGCCCGTAAATTACGTGATCACGCAGTGCATGGGCGTAAGGCCCTGGAATGACTAAGCATCTTGCCAGCACACGCTCGGTCATGTAGCTGGGGGAGGGGCTAGGAATTCTAACAGAGACAGGTCTTCCTAGAGAGTTTAGTAGGTTGTGCAGTGATGATGATATTTTGATTTCACACTTCTGGCCTGGAGAGCTATGGAGAAGGCGCGGCCTGCTGCTTTCAGCCACTGAGTTGTGGTATTGGTTAGAGCAACCCTAAGATGGGGCTGAATGGGCCGAGCCAAGGAGAGATTTGAATTAAGAACTAAATAGACAAGGACAGAAAGACAGATGGAAGGGGCCCAACTGACAAGAACAGGAGGTAGAAACTGGTCCAGTGGGGTAGACTCCAGAGTAGCAGTTCTGAGACCGTCTGTTGCCGGAGGCCAAGAACTCCAGGGAAGAGTTCCTGCCCAGCTCAGCTGCTCCCCGCCCTGGTTCTCGTTACGTTTCCCCTTCCTTCCTGGGAGCTCTGCTCCAGGACAAGACCGACGCAGGAGGAGGCAACCGAACACCTTGTGGTTGGGCGAACTGGATTGACGGTTCCTCCTCCTCCTTATGCCTCACCTGTTCCTGCCCTAAGTCCTTAAAAAAGCCCCAGACTAACAGGTGAATGGTACTCTACTCTCCGGGGACCACTCCGGATATAAAGCAGTTCTGAAGTCTCTCTCTTTCTCTCTCTCTCTCTCTCTCTCTCTCTCTCTCTCTCTCTCTCTCTCTCTCTCTCTCTCTCTCCCTGAACTTCATCCTCTGTGGTCGCTGAATTTCACTCTTCAAATTTGCAAGAAAAGAACTTGAAATCTGAAAGCTGCTGGTCCGGGATGGCTTTGGTGGCTGAGGCGGTTTGGATGAGATGTCCTCCTTAAGTATCAGACATTGAATACTTGGTCCCAGGGAATGTCACCTTTGTTTTTTCCTGATCCAATTGCCAGTTTTCAGAGAGAAAAAAAAGAAAGACACATGGCCACTGTAATCCAGCCTTAAGATGGGCAGGGAGCTTTTAACATCAAAACCCATCCCAGGCATCCCTGGTGGTGTTATGGAATGACTGGCTTTGATGGGCCCAGGTCCCTGCAAGAGACACCAGACATCTGCAACCTGAATATTCCCAAGCCAGAAGCAAGTACCCTAGAGCCTGGGAATCAATGGATCAAATTTCTCTTTCTTTCAGAGGTAGGAGGCTGAAACAAAGTAGCATAGAAAAACGGACTGATTTTCCATTTCAAAACCCCAGCTTATCCTGTCCAGGGTGGTCTCCATTCAGTCTACCCTCTGATCCTGTTTATCAGGTTTGCTTTTAAAGGTCCCTCAAAGATTATTTATGGGCGTAGGCTTAAGCCTTTGGAGACGGTTCTTTCAAGAGACAGACGGGTTTAAAGCCACTGTCACCGGGCCTAACTGATGTGGTCACGTGGCAAAGCAAAGGGAGAGTGGGATCTGTCTCACTAAAGGATAAATATGACGGAGATTAAAGTCATTATAAACAAGAGGGATTAAAAGCCCAGAGTGGGCCACAGCGGGATCAAATGGCCGAGAATAAAGTCTCCTTGGGAAGTTTTAAAAAAAAGTGTCAGCAGAGCTCAGAGCTGGTATCTTGGGTTATGCTCATAAAATCAGCAGTCATGTACTAGTGGGACAATAAAACAAAATGGTGACTGACAATACAGGCCACAGTGTCACACCCAGGCAAGGAAGAATTGCAACAGGCAGCCATCCCCTCCAGGAGTTCCAGCTGGACACTCAGCCAGCTGCATGCAAGGCTGTGTCCTGTCATTTCTACTGGCTCCCAAATGTTTGAGGGCTTTAAAGGAAACCTTAGAGGTTTTCTCTCCTGGCTTCCTGGGATGCAGCCCAGATATTGGCAGCAGGTACAGACCACGCCCACAGACACTGCGGCTGCTCTAACCTTTCACGGTGTGCTGAGGGGCGGGGCAGGCACTGGCAGAGTGTCCTCAGGGGCCACAAGTGCTAAATGTGGTTGGTCTGGGTGCCTGACCCCAGAGTCCTGTGCAGGGAGCTATGCTTGGGCCTCATTGCTCTCTACTGGGCAGGCCAGGAAGCTGGGGTTCTCCTGCCTCTTTTTAAAATATTCTGGGGGAAAAAAAAGCAGAGAATCTTAACATTCTTGAAATATTTGCAAGTTTTTAAACACACAAAGAGAGGGGAAGGGCTATGTGTAGTCAGTCTTACCGCCCTCAAGAGCATGTCCACGAATGATCCAATGCAGGAACTTGAGAGCTTTCTGGAACATTCCAAGGTACCTCTGTCCCCCAGGACCACGATGGCAGAAATGCCAAGAAGGCATTGGATTGAGTGTGGGAGCCTGTGCCCGGCAGATGTCTTGGGGAGTGCAGAGACACTTGACAGCATGACCTGAGACATGAGACAGCCATTTCCTTATGGCTTTCTAAATTCGACCATGCATATATTTTCAAAACTCTGTGGCTGCACTAGGGTGTCTTGGTGAACTGTATGAGAAAAGAGGGGTGATGGGACTGATCACCACACCCCATTACTTTCAGACATTCTACCTTCCATTACTTAAAATAATTCACTCCATGGTGACCCCATAACCATGGACTTGGGGCAGGACAGTGGCCATGTACCATGTGACCTTCTGAGAGTCCCTGGCTTAGGAATTTCATTGTGAAGATCAGATCCACACCACATCCACATGTGTCCTAAATCTGTGCTTCAGGCCAGAGCACGCAATGGAATCTTATGAGGCTACTGGAAAGCTTGCCCTAACCATACTGAAGTGTGGGCCTCACTTGTCATCATGCTTCTGAGAAGAGGTGAACACGGCACATGGAAGCCACATGTGGCCAGCAGAGGGTCCAGCCTTGTTATTTACAGTAGCTGACAGCCTAGGCAATATGAGGCTACGTTTGGAATTCAAGAAGAAATGCCAGCAGTCACGTAGCCCCATTCACATCCTCTAAGAGAGATACAACATGTATGCACATTTTCAAAAACACCAGAAGCTCTGGGCAGCACATAGTTCATTCAGTAATTCGTGCAGCTTGCCCAGGCTGTCAGCTCTCTTGGTGCCTGGTGAGATCTTAATTTTTCCAGGAGGAGTGACAGAGTAAGACAAAAGCACTGTATAAATAACGAAACTCACAGATTCTTAAAATTATTTATACAAGTTACGTATCACCACTAACATTTGCTGATTTCCAAAAGCTAATTTTGGAAGAGTTGATGGACTTTGGACTATTTTGATGCATAAAAATCTACCGGATCTCGCCACAGACATCTAGCAAATGGGATGCATATGCTCCTTATTTCTTTTCCTGTGTAGAAAATCCACATAATAATTTTTATCTCACCTACATCCTGTAAGAGTAAGGCTGGTCACATGGCTCAGTGGGTCCAGATGCCAGCTGCCCACTCTGATGACCTGAGTCCCATCACAAGCCCCACATGGTAGAACAAAAGAAATGATCAAAATGATTCTACAAGTTGTCCTCCACACACATGACACTATAAAGACACACACACACACACACACACACACACACACACACACACACACACACACATTAAAATGAAACAATATTTTTAATGTAGCCAACCACCTGGGATTCAGGTCCCTCTGTCCCACTGTGAGCACAGTGCCTGGTCACTTCTAGGAGACAAGTCACTTTGATGAATCTTTTTTAATACAGATAAGGAGCTGGAAAGATGGTTCAGTGGCTAAGATCATCGGCTGCTCTTACAAAGGCACTGGCTTCTGTTCCTTGTACATGGTCTCACAAAGGTGTGTAATTCCAGTTCCAAGGGATATAACACCTTCCTCTGGTCTCTAGGGGCACTGCATGCATGTGGTGCACAGACATGCATGCAGGCAAGCACATCTATATACATAAAATAAAAATAAATAAATCCTTTTAAAAATGCAGATAGGTCCACCACTCTCATTTTTTTCCTTAAAATTTCAATATTGTATCTACTGCAAATATCCAGAACATATGTAAAGCAAGGGGTAAAGATTCTCTTGAGTTGAAAACATTTCATCTCCTGAAGTGGAACCAGCCTTTATTCTCTTGTTCCCAAACTGAAGCCCGGGCTAGGTTGGAAGGCAGATGAGGGGACATTGTAATTTCATTGTGGAAACAACATGGAATTCTCTGGAGTGTGCTTAGGTCTCAGGTAGGGAGAAAAGAGATAAGGGAAGCATAGAGGTGATGGGCATGTTTAGTCCCAGGCCTGCACAGTAGTCATGCCTGTCAGAAGAGCTGTGCTCACTCCTAGGCCTGTACAATACTACATGTCAGTCAGGACATCATAGTGCCCCGCAGCCATGAGCACAGAGCAGGAGAAAGACACCAAGTATCTTGGGGGATGGTAGGCAGCATCTTACTCCCAGAACCAGAAGAAGAGATGACCTCTAGTAGATCATGGAGTCTGCCCTTCCAACACACATACTAACCTTGTATGATTCCAGCTTAAGTAAATACAGACTCAGGCTCCTCACTTTTCTTCAGGCTCCTGGGCTTCAGGTTGACTAGAAAGGTGATGGGCAGAGGTATTTTGGACTCATGGTTCAAATTCTTATTTCCCTTAACATCATCTTCCACAACTCAGCCATCTGGTCAACCAGACTCTTCTCCATAAGTTACCAACTCATGTCTCCCAGAGAAGGAAGTATTAAGAGCACCCTCCTCCAAGTGTCCCTCACTACCACTCTGACCATATGGCTCTAATGCTGTGTCCCTCACTCTGAAGAGATTTCTGTCCCCTCTAAGGCTGGAATATGAGCCTGAAATGTGGCCCAACCCTGCCCAGTGCTCTGGGTGGGAATTCGTGCTAGCAACATCTATGCAGTGTGGTCTCAAGCACACACCATGCCAGCCATTCAACTTTCCATTTAACCCATATTTTTAAATATTATTATGACAATATATGAATATAGCAAAGACTATTCCACACAGTATAGCATGCTGATAAAGACTTGCAATCTCTTCATCCACACCCCCTTTTCCCCTTTCCGTATTTTTCCTACATCCTCTGTAGGAATCTCTGGTTTGCATTATTCCTGGGCCTGTCATTACAACATTAAGCTCTGAATGTGGACATCTGTTTGCAGGCACAGCATGCACAAGCAGCAGGCACTGTCTCTTCTCTCTCTCCTCCGCAAGCTGAAAGACACGTGCAATAAACTCCACCCCTCCCTCATTCTAGTTTTTATTAGGTCTTTTGTGCTTCTCAAATTCATACTCGGCAATTTTCAAGGATAGACCTCAGAGTCCTCAATATTGATCTATAATCTGCATGGTATAGAAGCATCAGTAAGTAGAAAGTCCCTCTCTTTAGATCAGCAGAATGTCCTGTGTCTGGGATGAAGGCTTCGTGTTGTGTAAGTGAGGCTGTGAGTGACAGGATTGAGAATCATTGTAAGTGTCCACATTTGGTAAAAGTAAGTGGAAAGGGACAAAATCAGCGAGTAGCGTCAATGTGAAGAGCTAACACTGGTAAGAAAGAAAGGGGGGATGGAGAGAGAGGAGGGAGGGAGAGAGAGGGGAGCGTTAGTGATAAACAAGATAAACAGTGGAATATAAAGGCATCCCTTGACAGTGCAACCACAGCACTCAACATCCATTCAAGAGAAATGGAAAACTGCCTGCTCGTGAACACCTAAGCAGAGTGCTGATGTCAGCTCCATTTCTGTTGTTAAGAACTGAGATCAATCCACATGTCCATCACTTGGGGAGTGAACGAGCAGACTGCATAACATCCACATGGTAAAAGGGAAGAACTACTGATTAATGCAAACAATTGATTCCTCTCAGAGCCTGAAGCCAGACTCGAAAGGATGCCACAAGACGATCCCAGGCAAATGATGTTCCAGGAAAAGGCAACCTGTGGGGACAGAAAGCCAACCAAAGGTTTCAGAGACTGGGATCGAGGCATGAGGGAACATGTTGGAGTGGGCTTGAGTGTTCTAAGCATTCACGGTGCAGGCAGCCATTCAACTGTGTGAATCCTCAAGACTCGTCAAACTGTATGACATAAAGGAGAATTTTACTACATGAAAATCCTACACAATAAAACTGACTTTAAAAGGAACTAGGGAAGTCTGTCAAATGTAAGCATGTGGGGCCTGGGGGAACACTGGGAGTCAAGATTGCTGCCATAGCTTGGCGTGGATCATTATCTTGTTTTCCATAATTTATCAGCATTCTTAAGTAGTTGAGTGTGTGTGTGTGTGTGTGTGTGTGTGTGTGTGTGTGTGTGTTTAAATGTGTGCATGTACAATTGCACCAGAAGACAACCTTTCCTCCTCTCCCTCCCCCTACCCTTTCCCCCTCTCCTTCCCCCTACCCTTTCTCCCTCTCCCTCCCCCTACCCTTTCCCCATCTCCCTCCCCCTACCCTTTCTCCCTCTCCCTCCCCCTACCCTTTCCCCATCTCTCTCCCCCTACCCTTTCTCCCTCTCTCTCCCCTACCCTTTCCCCCTCTCTTCCCCTACCCTTTCCCCCTCTCCCTCCCCCTACCCTTTCCCCCTCTCTCTCCCCCTACCCTTTCCCCTTCTCTCTCCCCATACCCTTTCCCCCTCTCTCTCCCCCTACCCTTTCCCCCTTTCTCCTCCTGCCCTTTCCCCCTCTCTCTCCCCATACCCTTTCCCCCTCTCTCTCCCCCTACCCTTTCCCCCTCTCTCCCCATACCCTTTCCCCCTCTCTCTTCCCCTACCCTTTCCCCCTCTCCCTCCCCCTACCCTTTCCCCATCTCCCTCCCCCTACCCTTTCTCCCTCTCCCTCCCCCTACCCTTTCCCCCTCTCTCTCCCCCTACCCTTTCCCCCTCTCTTCCCCTACCCTTTCCCCCTCTCCCTCCCCCTACCCTTTCCCCCTCTCCCTCCCCCTACCCTTTCCCCCTCTCTCTTACCTCCCTCTTTCCTTCCTTCCTCCTCTTTGCCTGCTTCCTTCTCCACCCGCCCTTCCTTGCTTCTTTTCTTCTTCCCCCTTTTCCTTCCCCTCCCCTCTCTTTTCCTCTCTCCCCTTCCTCCCTTCATTTTCCCTTTGTCTTAGAGTTTCTATAGCTGTGAAGAGACACCATGACCAGGGCAAGGAAAAACATTTAATTGGGGTGGTTATACTTTCAGAGGTTCAGTCCATTATCATTGTGCTGTGACATGGTGGCCTCAGGCAGACACGGTGCTGGAGAAGGAGCTGAGAGTGGAGAAGAAGCTCCATCTTGATCTATAGGCAACAGGAAGTGAACTGACTCACTGGACGTGACTTGAGCATATATGAGCCCTCAAAGCCCACCTCCACAGTGACACACTTCCTCCAACCAGACCACACCTACTCCAACAAAGCCACACCTCCTACTAGTGCCACTCCCTTTGGGGGCCATTTTCTTTCAAATCACCACACCCTTCTTCCTTCCCTTCCTTCCTGCTTTCTTCCCCTCCTCTTTCATCTCTCCCCTCATTCTTTCTGGAAACCTTGGCACCATAGTCAGAGGGCAGGGCTGAGTCAGGTAAAGTCCCAGCCAGGACAGAGTGTGGACAGAGAAGGGGATGGTGGGAGCCCCAGGTGGCTTGGGGGTCACGGCTGGAGCCAGAGAACCAGTTGATCTGTGAGAGGATAATGTGAGGAGTCCAGAGACAGCTTTGTACATGAAATCAAACCAACAGATTTACTGAAGAGACCGGGAGAATAGAGTGACAATGTGGGAAACAGTGAGTCCCGTGGCCTTGGAGTAGCACTGGAATGTCTGTGAGGACAAAGACACATCTACTCCTGCTCTGTCCACCAAAAGAACAGAAGGGCACCAACACCTATGGCAGTGAGCAGCAGAGTGCCCTAGTGTCAGCCTGTGCTTACCGCTCTCTACTGAGAAGAGCAAGACCCGCTCGAGTGATGACAGGTCCAGAGCCAGGAGCCTGGACATCTCATGTGATAGAGTGAGGTGCATACCTAAAGATGAGGATATGACAAGGATGCAGCAGCCACATGGAAGGGGCAGCCGCAACCTAAAGTCAGCAATGATATGATGAATTATAGCCTACTGAATAAAGCAAAAATCGACACACGAAGAAGCATTCTTTAGATTTGAATGACAACTAATACATGTGAGAAGTATGACAGAATCAGACAATCCATATATCTATCTGTGGACTACCATAGTATTAATTCACCCTCCCCAAATCAATGGACCCATGAAACCAGTGGGTTAGCTTGGAGGGAGAGGATTTGCACACATCTCATCACAAGCAACTTATTGATTATGGTGGGGAATGTGGACCATGCAGAGAAGGCTGATGCACTGCACCTTAGCCACACCATCAGCATCAGAATCTCCAGGGATGGGATGAGGGACAGCCACTGAGGGACCCAGTGAGGACCACAGAGCATTGGTTCCAAGATGCTTCCGCCAGGCATGGACACACGGGCCTGTGAAGAAGCACCTGACATTCCAGCTAGAGGCCCTGCCCCAGAACGACCAGTGTGCTGACTCCAGAAGTCCCAAGTTCATGGAGGTCTAGGAAACCACTACAGCACAGAGACAGAAAGAGACAAGACAGCTGAGTGTAAGCCATGATGTGGCTCAACCCTCTTCATATAAAGAGCAATTTGGGGCACAGGAGAGATGGTTCAGAACTTAACAGTACTTCCTGCTCTTGACCAGAGTTTGGTTCCCAGCATCCGCAATGACTGGCTTACAGCTGCCTGTTGTAGATACAGGAGATTCAGTGCCCTCTTCTGGCCTCAGGTACCTGCACACACATTTAGAGAGAGAGAGAGAGAGAGAGAGAGAGAGAGAGAGAGAGACAGACAGACAGACAGACAGACAGACAGACAGACACAGACAGACAGAGACAGACAGAGAGACAGAGACAGACAGAGAGGGAGGGAGGGGGGAGGGAAGGAGAGAGAGAGAGAGAGAGAGAGAGAGAGAGAGAGAGAGAGAGAGAGAGAGAAGAGAAGAGAAGAGAAGAGGAGAGAAGAGGAGAGAAGAGGAGACTCTGAAAGCCCAAGAATGGTAAGGTACCCACCCTGTTTCCTGATGGAAATGGCTGTTGGTGGCTGTGCTAGAGGATGACCTGTGCTTAAGAAACCATCGGGCTGGGGCAGTCCCCTGTGGCACCCTCTCGGCTGGCTCACAGACAGCTCCTTCCACAGTCCTTGCACCTCTTCTGTTCGTATAGAATTATATCAAAATTAAAGAATAAGCTAGAGTTATTGTAAAGAATCAACAAAGATAATAGTGGATTTAAAGAGGCCAGTCTTAAATCCATGTAGCTTTTGACCTAGAAATACAACTGCAAAACTCATATCCTATGGATGCAATCAGAAATGTCTGCAAAAATTGAGCTGTAAGCTGTTTATAGAGGGTTATTTATTAGTTTAAAAATGGGAGATAACCTGAAAAAAAACTATAATAGGATTTAGGGACATAAATTATGATCTAAGCATGAAATAGAGTATTAATACATCTATCATGGAAACTAGGAAAACCAGTTAATGGCTTGGAAAAACGTTTATGATCTGTATTGAGTAGAGAAGGCAGGTTAGGAAACAATACACCCGTTTCATCTTGTTACTAAAACAGCAGCAAAACAATGTGTGTGTGATGGGGGTGGGGAGCTTTCGCTGCAAGGAAGCCTGGGGACTCTCCCGCTAATGCACCATGAGCCTCCAGAGCTGGGGTGGCAACAGTGTTCCCTGAAGGTGTTTGATTACAGTTTTAGCTTGGACTTGTCCCTAAAAGTCCCCCAAACTCAGAAGGTGCAGGTTCAGGACCTCCTAGCGGCCTTTCCTATGATTCC
Source organism: Peromyscus eremicus (assembly GCF_949786415.1). NCBI lineage: Eukaryota > Metazoa > Chordata > Mammalia > Rodentia > Cricetidae > Peromyscus > Peromyscus eremicus. The sequence goes on along the minus strand of NC_081429.1, from coordinate 6,676,412 downwards.
GTGACACCCATCTTCTCCTCCTGCGCACTTATCCCGAAGGCATTCTACTGTGTGTCTTTGTAAGCTACTCCATGGCATCTTTCAAACACAGAATATCATTTCTCAAGGCAGCCACCCAATGTAAACATTAGTTTAACCTGCAGGTCTGGGACTTTGGGGAGGATTTGGGAAAGGAGGTGGCCTTAGGGACATCTCTTTGTTTCATGTGGCATTGTGTTTCAGGCTGAGGGAAAGATGGGATTGCCACTCTCTGGGGGATACCCACCTACCTCTTGCCATGGCTTCTGTGTCTCAGAGTACAAGAACCATAAACCCACTCTAACACGTGAACAGGTATGGCTTGAGTCCTGTGTCATTGTGAAACTCAGGAGGGTACACAGGGCCAGCAGGTTGTCAGTCGCTACCCACACAGTACCAGGTGTCTCCAGAGCTTTGGGATGTGTACCTTTGCAGCACCTTTACCCAGTCCTCTGGAGGGAATCCTTCCCATCACTTGTGATGGCTGCTGGCATGGGGGAAAGCATTGCCCCAGGGTCTACAGAAGGCTTCAAAGGCCTTGTGACAATGTTCACCCAAGAAGCATAAAGGATGGGCTCTCAGGTGGGGGTCTGCACATCCTGGCAGGGGTTTCTGCCGTCTCCAGAAGCCAACAAAGAAGGGGGTTTGCTAGTGACAGACCTCCTTCCTGTGTGTGCTGGGACCTCAGAGGCTTCCCCTCCTCTTTCCAGACCATAGTCAGAGCAGGGGAGGGCACCATGGCTCAAGGATTGGAGAACATGGTTGTCTTTATTAAGTCCCCAACTCTCGACTGGCCAGGGTAAAAAAAAAAAAACAAAAAAACAGAGGATTTTATTTCCTGCGTTAATCACCAATTCTGAAAGAGGAAATGTGGTGGGTAGAAGCCTTACCCCTAACCTTTGCTCCCTAGGATTACTCCCATGAATACATTACAGGACACCAAGGACTTCGCAGATCTGGTTAAGGTTACTAATTAGCTGACCTAAGAACAGGGAGACGACGCTTGGTTATGTGGGTGGGCCTGACCTTCATCACATGAGTTCTTGTCAGCAGTCTTTCCTTAACTGTTGGCAGAAGAGGAAGTCAGAGAGAGCCGGAGCATCAGAAAGGTGTAATGGGAACTGTTGGCTTGAAGATGAAAAGGCCCATGTATCAGGGAAATGGGGGCATTGGCTCCACAGCACAGAGAACCAATAGCAGCCAGATTGCTTTTAATACTGGGAACCATGATCCCAGGTCCAACCTACAGAATCGAATTATGGGATGTTGGCCCTTTCTCCCAGCAGCAAATGTAAGCACACCATTGACCAGAAGGAGAGCAGAATTCCAGCAGACATGGCTGCCTCAGTGTCATGGTCATGGGAAGAAGTTCTTACCTGACGTCAAGAACAGTAAGGAGCCCATACTCAGAGTAACACAGGGCCACCTGAGTGAGACAAGAGGTCAGGCTGCCGATAACCTCCCTAAGCTACATAGTCACTCCTCCCCAGGTACAGGCAGGCTGAGCAGGTCCACAGACACCAATGTGCCCTTTAACTAAACTGACAAATCACAGAGCCCTTCACAGATGGATGCTTTAGCTTTTCAAATACAAAAAGCTGAGCTTAGCTGATGTGGCTAACGTAAGAGGGGAGGCTACAATTCCAGATATCTGCAGTGGACACATTCATAAAGAGGCAAGGTTCACGGGGCTGGGAGGTGACTGCTCAGTGGATAACGTCCTTGCTGTACAAGATGAGGGTCAGAGTTCAGATCCCTCAGCACCCATATAAGTTCCAGGACAGGAGGACACCTGATATCAACCTTAGGCCTCCATACACATGTACATAGGCAAGAATATCCATGCACACAAAGGCACATGTGCATACACACATATACACAGGGGTTTGATTTTGGTAGTTAGAACAAATATTGGTAGTCACAATCTTCAGTTTTAAAAATAAAAAACGTTGCATGGACTGACGACCTCCAAAACCGGACCCTTCTCGAGTGAACAATAAGGTAAAAACACATCAGTTTTGATTGCCAGTACCTAGGAGAGAGGAGGATCGTCACTGTGGCAAGCCTTTTAGAGAGCCCTCTAATTAATTCAATGCCCTTTCCTCCAGCCTGATGGGTTAAGGGGAAGTGACAGATGTCATGTGTGCTGGCTTCATGGAGCTTTTGACTTTGTTCCACTTGATTTACTCATCAGATACAAAGTAAACAGGCCTCTGCCCCCAGCCTGGAGGGGCTTTGTGGAGCCAGATCGCTGATTCACTCGGCTGGGACTCCCTTGATGATATCTGAGAAAAACCAGGAGAGCAAAACAAGGCTTTCCAGAGAGCTGTGGACTGGGGTGGCATTCCCAAGGCAAGCAGGCACAGATCCTCTGTAGTCTGAGCATGCAAGCTGCCCTGGGACAGAGCTTCACCCAAGGCCCAGGCCTGGGTCAGAGGAGATGTGAGACCCATGGAAATGAATTCTATAGGCTTAGGGCTCAGGAAGGATGGGTCTCAGGGGCCTCGGGCTCTTTCTGTTTTAGCAAGTTCAAGGAGATGAGGTAGCAACATCGTGGGGAGGTCTTGTCTCTGCCTGTACCCAGGATTCCTTTCCCTGGGAGTTTGAGGGAGGCAGTACTGTACACAGCCCATGAGCCAGGGAACAAGGAGCCCCCAAATCACACTTCACTCCCACTGATGCAGAGACAGCCCTTGCAGCAGCCTCCAGAGCCCAGGGAACACGTTTCTAAGAATACAAGGCAGGGCCAGGCAGGCCCAGGAGCGTGTCTCATTGTCTCTGCCTTGTCGCTCAGGCATTCCAACTGTGTCTTCTGTGAGGGGAGGTCTCTGGGCGCTTCGCTGGACTGGCTGGGTTTTCTAGCAGGGTCGGGATCCCGCCTGTCCAGAGAGCCAACAGGTAATGAAGTGCGTAAGGTGGGGCAAATAGAAGAAAGTAGGGGAGGGGTTGCGACCACCTGGAAAGGACAAGGGTCCCCTCTTCGCCTGTGTCCAGCCAGCTGCGGCTAAGTGAGAGAAGTGTTCAGTGCTTCTGTCAAAATAGGAATAGACATAAATTCAAATTGTATGTGACATGGAGCAGAAAGTAAACATCAGCAACTGTTTCAGTCTGGGTAGCCCAAAGCACATCTCAGTGTGAGCAGCAGCCAGCTCAGGGCGGCCTGTTCACAATCTCTGTCCAAAGGGTGAGGTCCATGGGCCCCAGCCTCTCCTGGTCACCTGCAGGCACCAGGCGCAGAACGGCAGATCACTTAGTCTGCCTTAGATCCCACGTCTCCTGGGCCAATCCTAGAACTTGTCACTGGACACAGAATGAATAGAGGACTACATAGAGAACAGAGGAAAACCCAGATGACCAGATACAAGCAGAGAGAAGTATCCACTCAGGGCTAGGAAAGGCTCTTTACACATGTAAAGAGGAAAGCCAACCACGGTCTGATGTTCAGCTGGGCAGACAATGCTTTGCTTCTAATCTATGGTGCACATACATACACACACACACACACATGCACACACGACTCTGGTCATCCCATTTCTTTAGGTTCTGTGCCTGCCCCTCCTCCACTCCGGTATTCACTACTTCTCCTTTGTTATGATAAAATACCATGACCAGAGCAAAGTAGAGAAGAAAGAGTTTATTTGGGCTTGAGTCCAGAGAGATCAAACTCCATCATGCTAGAAAAACATGGCAGCCAGAGCAGGAAGCTGAGGGCTCACATCCTCCAACTGCAAGCAGGAAGCAGAGAGAGCAAACCGGAAGTGGAGGAGGCTGTTTTTATCTCAAACTCACTCCGGCAGCGATATGCTTCTTCCAGTGAGGCTGCATCACCAACTCCAAACAGCACCATCAACCGGGGACGTTTCTCATTCAAACCACCACACCTTCCAACCTTTAAAAAAAACAGAATGTCAGTAAAGTATATGATAGGATATCTTAAAATACACAAGGTTTCAACCGTCAAGTATATTAATATGCTGCCATCTCATGTGGTACTCTCTTTGTGTACGTGACAAGGACACCTTAGACGTGTCCTTTCAGCAGCTTTGGGTCCAAAAGTCCAAAAGCAAGGTCTCAAGTCACTTTCCCATTTGCTGCTTTAGCCTCAACGGTAATTTTTAAACTGTAAGATGTTCCCAGTGTCTTTATCTGTAAGGGGAAGATGTCGCACACTGTCATGTGGCTATGGGTGACTTCATGAGATACTACCCGAGATGTGCTTACACCCAGCTCTCAAACACAGGAAAAGAGAAGGGGTGGAGAACTGATCCATGGAGGGGCTGCTGTGCGTAGCTCCCTCCATCTTGGAGGAAATTTCTTAAGACATAGGATAGAAAAGATAAGTGAAACAACAGGGTATTTTAGGACAGGATGTTTACAGGGGGTGAAAAAACAGATGTTCTAAGGGGAGCTGAAACCCTCCATCCTACAGGGTAGAACCTTAAGACAGGAAGTAATCAACTCAGAAGAGCTTCAGGAAGTTCCTGAAACCAATCGGATTCTCTAGGCCCCTCCGTCCCATGAGTAAATAGTAGAAACTATTGAGAGTCACTTTCAGACAAGCCAGACTTCACAAAGACTCTCAGACCAGCTGAAGTGCATAGAAGAGACAACAAACAAACAAACAAACTACAAAAAAAAAAAAAAAAAACAGCCAAGCTGCCTAGAAGACTCCTGAGCCAGCTGAACTACATGAAAAGGACGCTCTTCAACCTGCCTGCAGGCCGTGCAGTGTGCTCTAGGTTTCCAGCTTTTTGTGACCTGTGACCCTTGTTGGGGTGAGCTTTGGTGATGCCATTGCCTTTGAGTTATTTCTTCAGCTCCCCCACCTCTTCAGCACACCCCTCATCTGCTCATCAGATGGGCTCAGGGTCCCTTCGCAAGCCTTCCCTCTCCTGGGAATTCCTTTTTCTTCCTGCAAGATGCTAGCAACCCTGGAGGCCTTACTTCCATACCCTTTCCCCAGGGAGCCTTCCCTGCCCCATGATTGATTGACAGGCAGGCCATGGCTTCCTCAGAATTCTTCCCACAATTGCCATCCAAAGCAACAGGTGTGTGTTTCTGATGATGGTGAGCAAAGATTAGGGGAATTAAATAACCCAGTTAGCCAAACACCATCAGAACCTCTGTGCAGAGATACCATGGACCTAGACACAGGCAGTATAAGAAGTGCACTGCCACTCTGCCTTTGGTCAGGCTGCAGCTAGAAAACTCCAGTTGTCTATTCCTCCTTAGAAAATGATGTGACGTAACCTACCCAGCTCTGCTGCCTGGGCAAGGCACTGATGTCCTGTCCACTAAGTCTCAAGAGCCTGGTGGTATTCCCCTCCACACCATGCTAAGCCCCAGGTAGGGTCTTCCATTGCATTCCTGCCTCCTAGCTAGCTGCTAAGTGAGGAGTCCCAGGGGAAGCCTCAGCTGTCACCCATGGAGCCCGCCCAGGAGCGAGCAAATGTGTGGAAGAACCACAATGCACTGGGCTCTTCTCTGGCACCAATCAGGCAAAAACCAGAGAGAAAACATTTACTGTTAACCTGGGTGAACCTGTCAAAACACTTCCCAGGCTTAAGCATCTGTGATTTTAAAGTATCTCAGGCTTAGTATCCAGGACTCAGAGGAAGAACAGGGGAGGGACTGGAGGATGCTCACAGCCAGGAAAGAGCAAATGCTGGGATCGGACAAAACACAGCACACTGAAGGGGTGAGGAGGTTTGCAAGGTCCTGCTGGGATTCGGTACAGAGAGGAGGGGAAATTATTTAATACCAGTATTTCCTAATCATAACTTCTTGCTCATTTGAAACACCCCACGGCCCGCTCTGCTGGAAAAGGAAGGTGATGGAATGGCGGCTGCCCTGCTCTAGATGACACTTCTGAGCGTGTCCCCCAAGCCTTCTCTGGAGCTGGGCAGCATTCCAAGAAGCAAACCCAGCATCCACAGGCTGAGCAGAAAAGACAGGAGGAGATGGAGCCTCTAGCACAGAAAGCCAGCCAGGAATCTCTGTCAGTGGTCCTGAGGACTGACCGGGAAGGAAGAGACCCAGTGTATTTTGGACATCCCTCTTGTGACCAGGGAGTTAAATGCTTTCTCTTCTGGTCTCCTCCAGAACCTTCACACACACACACACACACACACACACACACACATACACACACACACACACACACACACACAGAGCCCTTTCTTAAAGAATTAACTGGTTTGTGTTTGTGTTTCCATATTTGGTTTTGCTGTTGCTGTTACTTGTTTTCATGTTCAGCTGACTCCTGAAAACACCCAAGAAGAGGTGTTCTTAAAAAGGACGAAAGCAAACCAAAACCAACCAGTAACTATGATGACATCCTTTCCGGACAGACCCATGATGACGGTGGGGTCCCAGGCAGCCCAGACCATAGGCAACAGGAGACGGACTTGTATAGGTGACCAGGTCCTGACTTCAAGGTGAGTTCAAAAGGTCAAGAGGTCAATTTGTAAACCTAGCCTTCCCCTGGGAAAACAGTTGCGTTTCTGAATTCCATGACATAACAAGGTTAGAGAACTCCACGCTGGGAGCATCTGAAACCAATTATGGACACATCGCCGATATTCAGAGTTTTGATGTCCTCTCCAGCACATTCCACCGGAGTTCCATAGGCACCAAGGGTCTGGCTGTGACACCCAGCTAGTGTGCAGCATCTCAGCTGGTCATGCACCAAGATCAGATAAAGCAACCACATTGATGGAGACTGGCAGCTATCGAGCTATATTTGGGGCTACAGTCACCCACCCCACGGAGAAACAGCTGCCGTGTCCCTCTCACACAACAGACGTAATGGGTGCCCATGATGGTGCCCATGATGGGTACCCATGAAGCTATAAGCCAGCAGGAAGCCTGAGGATGGAGCCATGTGAACACGAGGCCTTTCTTATTTCAGCTCTCTGGGGAAGTGCTGTGCAAGGGTATAGCATGTGTCCATTGACGTTCCAACTCTGGTGGATTCTAGAATTGGCCTATCAGGGGAAGTCGGTCCCGTTTCCTGCTTCCTCTGTCTGGCTCTAGGTTCTCAAAGTCAGCCAGCATGTCCTGCTCTTCCTCCAGTGCTCCATGCTCGCTGCTCTAGCCTTTCCCTCCGCCTGATGAACTGATTCTCTCGCTGTGCATTTGCAGAGAGAAGATCCTACCTGGTCCCATTTTACTGTCTTTACAAGAAACAAGATTAGAATCTTCTCCAGGCTTCATAGCTCAGGTACCACTTATGCTGTTCAATATTTCTTGATCTTTGAACTAATTTGGGGAAGCCTAACATATTTGGCTTGAACAAAAAAAAAATCCTGGAAACAGTATCACAGACCAACACAAAACATGAGTTATCTCCAGCCAAGGAGCTAGAGTGCTTCCCCAGAGAGATCTTCCAAGCATGGCTACCCTTGTGCTGTCCCAGGAGGCTGGCAGCATCCTACACACCATACTCCATCCTAAGGTGTGAGCTATCACCACAGAGAAGCTGAGTTCTGTGGGCTGGAAGGTGCCCCTGTCAGACATACAGACTTCAGGCTTTCCAGACAATTTTGTGGGAACCAGGGTGTTGTAAGAATTCCTTCCCTGGGGAGACTCAAATAACATCTATTCCTCCTCACCAATTGCCAACGACAAACTAGAGTCTGCTTCCACCAGAGCTCACCCCAGGGAACCCATAAATTTATAGGCTTACTTGCAGAGAATGAGTACGGAGTTACAGAGAAGATCAGTTGGTGTCCGGCATGCAGGATGCCCTTGCCAAAGTCACAAAGATAGAGACCTCTCAATTAACCCTCTATAGCTTAGGTACTCTAGTCCCTCTCCAGACCCTCCCAAACCACATGCAAATAGGACAGACTTGCATACAAATGGCTGTGAGAAGCAGCTGGAAATGCAGGTAAGTATCCAGTGGCCCCCTCCTTCTATTGAAGAATCTGGACAGTCCATAGGCCCAATTGTGATTGGCTGTTGCAAGCAGGCACAGGTATTCTGATGGAAATGGTGTCTGTAGAAGCTTGGTGGATAGGGTCCTACAACACTGCTAGTGTTAAAGCAGTTGGCCTCCTTAACCCAGGGTCTGCACAGCCTGTTCACAGGACAAGCTGGCCTCCTTAACCCAGGGTCTGCACAGCCTGTTCACAGGACAAGCTGGCCTCCTTAACCCAGGGTCTGCACAGCCTGTTCACAGGACAAGCTGGCCTCCTTAACCCAGGGCCTGCACAGCCTGTTCACAGGACAAGCTGGCCTCCTTAACCCAGGGCCTGCACAGCCTGTTCACAGGACAGGTGCATCCTGGTGCACTGAGAAAAAGTTAGGCAAACCAGTTAGGAAAACTGTCCTGTCAGTTTCCACTTACAACTGAGGATGGATGTCTGCCTAAGGAGTATGGAACAGACGCTAAAAGCTGTGCACAGTTCCTTCTCAGAGGATGAGGGGTTAGGGGAGCCAACCAAAGTGAATTCAGTCAGGAGACGCATGTATGGGATTGTTTGTGTGGATTTTGAACTGTCTTGAAGTACAGAGTGACATGATCTTGGACTCTGCATTGATTGGCTTTCTCATCAGTTCTGCACGCCGTTGACATGGCATCCTTCACGGCGGTGGCCTTCCACACATGCATGGAGTGTCACCCCGCTTTTCAAAGTCTGCTTGACTTCATCCTCCGTTCTTTTTTCATTCTCTTATTTATGGTGACCTGGTAGCTCCAGGTTGTTAAGCCCACCAGGACATCTTAGCCGTGCAACCAAACACCAGAAGAGGAAACCGTGTTGCTATTCTAGAAGACAAGAGGTCTGTCTCCTCATTACAGGGAATCCAAGTATTCTCAAGCGCCCACCTTAGCCTCCAAAGTCTATAGCCAGTGACCACACATCTGTATACTGTGTGGACCTATTTCCCAGCAAGCTCCCTAGAAGGACTGTTTAGAAAGTTGTATGAAGACTTCCTAGAGACAGAAAGGCTTCTTCCTAGAGAGCCAAAAGATGCAAATTCACACCCCTGGCTTTCCCAGAAATCATCTCTAGCCTTTGAAGATACTATCCAATGGCCGGAGAATGGGACTTCTATCAGGAAAATAAACATCTTCACCTTCAATCCAGTGAATGAATGCTGGTTTATTCTTGAGTGATAAGGCCTATGGATCTATAAATCACTCACGTTTCTTGTAGTGATTGTGCTATAAAAGACCACCCAGGTCGATGAATGGGAGTTTTTAGCTAGAGAAAAAAATAGCAATTATGGCACAGAGGCTGATTTCCACTCCACAGGCTCAGCACTGCGAAAGTATACTACTTAGAAGTGTGGGTACCTAAGGGCAGGAGAGGGAGCCAGGAAGGGTGGGGTATCTTTGCACACAGGAATGGATGACCAGGACTCCAAGCATCTGCTAGCCCTGCCCTGGCTTGTATGAGTATTCTGCTCATTTTTATTCTTCCAGGCAAGTAATTAGCTGAAGCCCAGGGATGAATAGAAACCAGGCAGCCGCTGAAGGAACGTGCGCAAAGGGAAGAAACCCAGACAAATTCAGCAGTGTCCATCCAGGCCCCTCCACACCTGGCTACGAAGAGTGCTTTGCTTTTTCCTCAATGAAGAGATCCCTCCCCCTTTGCATATTTGACTGTGTTGTGTTTCCTTTCATTCTTTTTGGCAGAGGAAAGAAATGCCTAGAAGGGCTCATTAGAGCCTGATAAATGCGGGGGCCACTGGCTTTTGTCTCCAAGCCAAGGGCTCCCTCCCGGCCTGGCTGCTGACTCAGCAGTGCGCACAGGCATTCTCTCCAAGAGAAAGACTGGGCCGTGGTCAGCCTCTCATACTTGTGGCCACAGAGCCGCGCTTCATAAATGTCTCCAGCTAACGAAGTGCAGCTGACGCGAGAACCCTTGTGAATGGGATGCACCGGCCATGCCTGTGAAGCGATTTTTGCATTCGCAAACGCATTCCAGTTATTCTCTGTGGCAGGCCTGCGCGTGGAATCGGTTTTGGTAGGCCTGATGTTCTTTCAGTATCAATGGCGGAGGAGGTCAAGGTGTGACTCAGCAATCTGAAGCAAATTAAAACCCAGCGATGTAGAGTGTGACGAAACAGCTGCAAGACCACTCAGCTCGGAGGGCTCTGGCAAAAGCACCATTAAAAATCATGGCACGGGGGCTGGCGGGATGGCTCAGTGGTTAAGAGCACCGGCTGGTCTTCCAGAGGACCCGGGTTCAATCCCCAGCACCAACACAGCAGCTCGTGTTATGGAGTTATGTCTGTAACTCCAGTTCCAGGGGCTCTACTGCCCTCTTCTAGCCCCTGTGGGCACCAGGCATGCATGTGGTAAACAGACATACATGCGGGCATAACACTATGTACATGAAGTAAATAAGGTTTTAAAGTATTGCCAAAATATCTTTAAAAAAATAGAGTGGAGAATGATTGAAGAAGACACCTGATGTTAACCTCTGGCCTTTGTGGTGCTAGCGCGCGAGCGCACACACACACACACACACACACACACACACACACACACACACACGTGCATGCATGCACGCAATGGCTCAAATGCGTAGAGACAACACTGGTAACCTCACCAGGCTTCAGCAGGTTTTGTTCTCTTCTCCTTAGCCGTGAACTTGAGTCTTAACAGTCTAACAGGACTCTTAGAGCGACAATCAAGTGTCCCCCGCATAACACAGGGGACAATAAATCTCCTTTCTGCTGATGACACAGTTTTATTGTCACGAACTAAGAATGACCTCAAATGATCCAGTCACAGCCAGGAGGAAGGGCTCAAGTTGAATCCTGTTAAACCTAAAGCCATGGTCTTTGTCGGCACCCTCCAAAATGCCAGTCACTGTCCCACAGGGCTGAAAACAAATCAGTGTGTTCACAGCAAGGATTTGGTGGGAACTCTGTACCCCTGGCTGTCTTAACACACATGAGAGGGACCCTCCAGGCCTCTCCCCAGTAACAAACGGTGACACCCAGCCTGAAGATGTTTTAGGCCCAAGTTGTGACTAACTGGTTCTGCTACATTGAACTCTGAGGTCTCCCTGAGGACCAGTGCCAAAGATGATTACAGAAGAAAATTCTCAGATTGTGCCTGCCATGGCTTCTCCCATGTCCAAGACAGCAGCTTCCAAATGGGCCACACTCTCAGGCTTCCCAGCATCATAACTAACGGCAGCTGAGTCCTTTCTGCATCCCTCTGGAGTGCTACATCCTGGGAGGCAAGCCACTTAGAGCCACTCATGGCTGAGACCCTCCTCCTCAATGCTGGGGCCTGAAATGGGGCTGAATAGCTCCCAGGTGCCCTCCATCCTGTGTTCTGTCTCCTCTTCTACTCTGCAGGTCATCGGGTGAAAGAGCAAGCTTGGGTGGGAGCTTCATGGCTGGGGCTTCTCCTCCAATGGAAGCAATCCCAGGTCAGGGAAGAAGGGAGGCCATGGCTAGTACTGCTCAGCTGGAATTTAATCTTTGGAACACAATTGGACCGCAAAGACTTGACCTGAGCCAGGCTCTTGTTTACTGCGTCACACGTTCACACTGTGGCCCTGGGCTTTCGTCAAGGTTTACTGCAGGAAACTGTCGTAGGAAAACAGTTCTTAGATTTCTGGAGGAAATGTTATCTGGGCCCTTTCTCATGATGTTGTCTAGTGGCCCACAGGAGACATCGTCTTCGTGTGTTTTTATTTTAATAACTCACTGCCAGAAGACATCCTCAACCTGAGGAACTTAAGTGCTTCCTACTTTCCGACAATAGAAATCAGGACACGGACTGTTCCCCACCCCGCTTCTGGAGTGCTCAGACACAAACTCAGATTTCATTCCAGCTAGATTACACATTCCGGAGTACATGTTTTCTGCTCCCTCTTCCTGTCATGATACTGTCTTATTAACCTTTGGAGGTACCGGCCCTAGAACATAGCCTCTTTTTTGACAAGTCTGTGATGTACTTGCCAAAGCCACGAGGAATAACTTCTTTATTGACTGAGTGCTGATAAAGAACCCCCCCCCAAAAAAAACCAGGAGACTGGCCCCCATTCTTTCTCTTTCTACAGGGAGTGTTCTGTCTGCTAAGCCAGAGGAGATGACTCTGCTGTTCTTGAACTTGTGACCTCTGTCATGTGGTCCTGCACTGTTCCTCCATCTGGGTCCACAGCATAAAGCAATTTGTCTGCATTCTCTGTGCTGAGGTCATGCTGGGAAGAGAGTGGATGTGGCTGAGCTGCTTCTGCACCTTCCTGTCAGCACCATGGGCTGACACTGAACTGAACGTCCCACGTGTCTTCCTCCCCTCCCACTTCGCAGGTCTCTGGGTGGAAGGGCAGGTTTGTGTTAGAGCTTCCTGGCTGGCGCTCCTTCTCAAATACAGCGACCCATCTTTGCCTGCAGCTACAAGACCAGTCTGGAGGCACACCAAGATTCTGTAAGATGCTACATTTTCTATTACCACAAATTGAATATCACTATTAGCCATTTACACCAAAATGATCCAATTCCCAGTAGATCATGAAAAGCCTTTGAGATGTCCTGTTCTCAAGAACAACAAAAAAGGGTACTAGCTCCTGACTGAATCTCTATTCACACCCCAGGAAGAGTCACACAAAGGGAGAGCAGGGGAGAAAATCAGAAACCTACCCCTTGCCTGAAAAACCACGTGGCAGGATTGAAATGAGTTCGGGGCCTGGGGCCTGGGCTCTGCTGCCTCTGCATCCTGAGGAAGGCACTCAGAACATATTAGACTGTCCGGTGAGCCCAGGCAGCATGACCTGGGGGGATGTGAGTGAACAGAAAGACTCAGGAGAGTGGAAAACCAGGAACAGGCACACATCAGTCATTTAAGCAAGGCAGTGATGGCTAATCTTGACTTGGCTGGATGTGGATTCAACTAAAAAGGGAAGCCACTGGGCACTCCTGTGAGGGGTTTTCTTGATCAGATTATTTAAAGTGGGAAGACCACCCTGTAGATGTAACCAACCTTCTTATTAAATAAGAAACACAGAACCAATGCAAAAAAGAAAGCCAAGAGGTCAGAGCTAAGAGCTAAAACCTTACCCTTCCTCCTGCAGTGGTCCTACCTCTCCGAACCAGAGTTACCCCTGTGTTAAAGTCTTTATGTAGAGTTCCTGTTCTGCCTTCTCGTTGGTTGTAAACCCAACCACATGACCGCCTTGTCATGGCCTGTCTGTATAGGCCTCCAGGTTTTCTATGATTGGTATTGAAATTAAAGGCATGTGTTTCCAATACTGGCTGTATCCCTGAACACACAGAGACTTACCTAGCTCTGCCTACCAAGTGCTGGGATTACAAGCGTACGCCACCACTGCCCTGCTTTCCTATGGCTTGCTAATAGCTCTGACCCTCGGGCAACTTTATTTATTAACATACAAATAACATTTTACTACAAATAAAATATCACCATACCACCCTAAGTGTGGGAGGCACCTTCTGGTGGCAGCCTAGACAATGGGACATGGAAGAAGAGTATTTTTTTGCCTGCTTGCCCTCACTCTTGTTGGCAAGTTCTTCTGTTCCGATGTTGAGGCATTCCACATACACACACACACACACACACACACACACACACACACACACATGCGCGTGTGCCCACACACACACGTTCTGTTTCTTTGGAGAACTCTGACGAATACAGAAAGGAAAGGCAAAGGTGATATGGGGACATGTGACAGGATACTTGGTCATCTATTAAACATAAGGCCATGATGAAGACACACAGTCGTGGGCTCCCTGGCTTCACAATGCAAATCCCCTTAGACTTATTAGCACACAGACTTGTTAGCACAGAACGTCACCTGTCATTTCCATTTATCAAGAAGGGAACAGCGCATGAGCTTCCCCTGTTCCTGGAGCCGTGTGGCCCTTGTAGCGCAAACCTCCTGGCTTCTCTCGAGAGCCAGGGCAGCCTCATGAGCTGTGCAGGTCACAGACTTTGGCTCTGAACGATGGAATGAGTTTTGAAAAGAATTCAGCTCTGAAGGGAAATGAAGATTCTAGGAAGGGATTCCAGGGAATGCCCCTGGTGAGTATTCCAAGAAAAGGTATCTTAGAGTGAGGGGTCTGGGGAGTCCTCCCGGGGACAGCCTCTTTCTGAAAGACTCCCAGCTTTCAAGAACATCTGAAGACCCCACCAAGAGACATCTCTTTCTCCCTTCATCTTCCTTTGAGTGTAAATCAGGACCTTGTGGGAAAGAGGCAGGCTGCTCCGTTTTCGTCAGTTTGACACAAGCTAGAGTCATCCAGGAAGAGGGAACCTCAGCTGAGGCATTGCCTCCATCAGACTGGCCTTTGGTCATGTCTTCAGGGACATTTTCTTGATTAATTATTGATAGAGAGGGTCCACCCCACTCTGGATGTTGCCATCCCAGGGCCGGTGGTCCTGGCTTGTACAAGAAAGCAAAATGAGCAACCATGGAGAGTGAGCCAGGAAACAGAATTCAGTTCCTGCCTTCGGTTCCCGCCCTGACTTCTCTCAGTGATGGAGCGTGACGTGGAAGAGTAGGCCTCATAAACCTTTTTTCCCTTAGTTTGCTTTTGGTTGTGGTGTTTATCACAGCAATTGAAAGCAAATTAGAACAGGAGGGAAGGGCAGCTCTGGTCCCACAACAGAGTTCAGTTCAGAGTTGCAGGGCCTTCTCCACTGGTGACCTGTGTGTGTCAGGGTTTGGGGAGGTGCAGCCAAGCAGGGAAGGCCGTGGTGCTGGTCCATCTTTCTGGGTAACATGGTGAAGCTGAGTTTGCACATGTTCTCTGTGAGGATGAGGAGTACTGGCAGAGGTCACCTGGACATTCCATGTGCTGGGGAGATGGCTCAGTGGGTGAAACCATTTGCTGTGCAAGCCCCTTGACTGAGTTCAAATCCCCAGAATGCGCATAAAAGCTGGCACAGTAGCATGAGCATCTGAATTTCCAGCACATCTGTGGGGAGACAGCAAGTGGAGATAGGAGACTCCCCAAATCCCACAGAGAGTCAGCCTGTTTACACAGGGGAGAACAGCAGAGAGAGCCTGTCTCAAACAAAGAAGTGAAGACCCACACCTGAGTTTGTCCTCTGACCTCCACACAAGTGACACTGCATGCACAAATCTTTACACACACACACACACACACACACACACACACACACACACACACAAATGTTCATAACTGTGCATCCACATGAATGTTCACACCTGTGTACACATGAATATTCGCACCTGTATACACACATAGGAATGTTCATACCCATACACACACACACACACACAAACACACACACGAATGTTCATACCTGTACAAACACACACACACACACAAATGTTCACAACTGTATACACACACACATACGAATGTTCACAACTGTATACACATATGTGAATGTTCACACCTGTACACACACACACACACACACACACACACGGATTCCAAAGCAGAAAGTCATGAGTGTGAACAAGGATCCGAGGAAAGAAGACAAGGCTGAACAGAAAGTGTGGGAGGATAAAAAGAAAGCAATGACTGGCGAGTCCTTGACATGGAGGTGAACACACAGAGGACATCCAATATTTGATATACTATTTTAATATGGCCAGATTGGGTCTTCAAAGCATGTGAAGGGTTATGATACCCACCTTTGGTTCTGAACATGTTCCTCACATCCTGAAGTTGTCTCTGAACCTTGAGTGTTGCTCAGCAACAAATAAAATTTATATATCAGGCAGTAGCAAGGTTGGGTGAGGATTCCCAGGAGTGGGAATCCTCATCCTGTGTTCTAGAGGGAAGGCAAGATGGTGATTCCCAGGCTGCCAAACAGTCTGGCTGCCCCTCTAATGATTAAACGTAGAGTACTTATGACCCAGCAAGTCTCCTCCTGGCATCCGCACAAGGGAAATGAAAACACAGCCTGGTATGAACTAGCAGCCTCAGTTACGCTGATCAACTGATTCAAGGAAAACACACCGTGCACATCTACTGATGGATAAAAGTAGCATATGGTATATCCATACAATGAAACACTAGTCAGCCATAAAAAATGCTGAAACATTGACACATGGCAGAACATGATAAAACTTGAAAGTAAGGAAGTCAATCATTAAAACAAAACGTAGGATTCTATTTTTATAAAATATGCTGTATAGATAGATCTATGGAGAAAAAGTCATACCACCCTGGATGTATCTGCTCTCATTTGGTCTCTTAGTAGCTAAGCAGGGTCAGGCCTGGATAGTACTTACATGCTGTGGGATGTTCTCTATGCTGTGAATGTGCTGCTATGATTGGTAAATAAATGAAGTGCTGATTGACCAGTAGCCAGGCAGGAAGTATAGGCAGGACAAAGAGAGAGGAGAATTCTGGGAACAGGGAGGTGAGTCAGGAGTCGCCAGCCAGACTCAGAGGAAGCAAGATGTCAAAGTACCGGTAAGCTACAAGCCACGTGGCAACTTATAGGTTAATAGAAATGAGTTAATTTAAGATGTAAGAGCTAGTCAATAGTTAGCCTGAGGTAATGGCCGAGGAATTTTAATTAATATGAGCTTCTGAGTGGTTATTTTATAAGTGGGCTGCGGAACTGCGGGGACCTGAGCAGGACTGGAGAAAACTCCAGCTACACTTAGATGGGAAAAATAGAGAAGATTAACACTTGCTTGGAAAGTTAAGGCATTATTCTGGAGATTACTGAATTTTTCTTTCAGACTGTGGAAAATGTTTGAAACGAACCATAGTGAGGAGTGTGCCTATCTGTAGAGACGTGGAACACACACAGTTGAAGTGGTATGTGAGAGTCAAAGTCTGGGCTTTGTTTTGATAGAAATCTTTGTGTCTGTAGCATTCTTCTAAGTATCTATGTGTGTTCTGCCCAAGGGACCCAAAAACGAGACCTTAAGACCCAGCTCCTAATGGACTCCAGGTTCAAGCTGTAAGGACAACATCTAACCACAGGCTTGAATGTTGCTTACCTGTTAGTATTTAGTTTTGAGTGAGTGAAAGCACACACAGAGGTGAGGGTGTTGCTTTGAGCTTGATGTGTGCATCTGTGGGCTGTGATGAGGCATGGTGATGACTAGCAAACACGTGAGACAGAGGATCCAGCATCTGTGCTGGTACCCAGGCCACAGAGGGCACAGCAGGCTTGGGAGTCAGCATTGGGACCCTGGGATAGTGTGGCAGTCATTGAGGATTTTGTGACTTAATCTCTCTCTCTCTCTCTCTCTCTCTCTCTCTCTCTCTCTCTCTCTGTGTGTGTGTGTGTGTGTGTGTGTATTTGTGCATTTCTATGAATGTGTACACACATGTGTATGACCACATGCACAGGTATGTGAATGCATGTAGAGGCCAGAGGTCAACACTGGATGCTTTCCTCCATCATCCCCACCATAGTTTTTGAGGCAGGGTCTCTCACAGGGCTCTAGAGAAGCCTGGTCATTTCTCTAGATTGCCTGGTCAGCAGTCCTGGGAGAAATCCTGCCTCCGCTTCCCCAGCACTGGATTGCAGGTGTTACCTGCTGTGCTCAGCTTCTCACCTGGATGCTAAGCAGCAAAGGCAGGTCCTCACGCTGGCACAACAAACACTTTACTGACTGAGCAGCCTCCCAAGAATAACTTTTCCTTTTAAACTATGTACTCTGTGGGCCTTTTCTTTTGACAAATTAAAATTTAATTTTAAAAACTATTCAGGAACTGGATGTCTCTGATGGCACGGCCAACTCCCATACCGTCTGTACAAGAAATATGTTGGGCTCTTGGGTTTCTTGCTGGTTGAATTTCATGTGTTTGTTTTCTGGCCAAATTCCTGTCATCTCAAATTCCAAGTCATTGGTATAGCTAATGGAGTCATGATGTACTGTCTTTTGAAGACGAAGATGTCACCCATGATAGACTGCCAGGGGGATGGGCACTGTGACCAGCTTCTCTTGTTGGAAGGATATGTTTACACTGAGTTGCCCATAACACCTATTTCATTAGATGGGAAAGTCAGAGAGTGGATGGGTAAATGGCTGGATGAATAATTGGACGGCAGATGAATAGATGTGTGAATGGGTAGATGAGTGGATGGAGGATGGGCAGATGTGTGGGTGGGTAGGTGGTTGAGGGGATGAAGGATAGGCAGATGTGTGGGTGGGTAGGTGGATGAGAGGATGGAGGATGGGCAGATGTGTGGGGGGGTGGGTAGGTGGATGAGGGCATGGAGGATGGGCAGATGTGTGGGTGGGTAGATGGATGAGGGGATGGAGGATGGGCAGATATGTTTGTGGGTAAGTGGATGAGAGGATGGAGGATGGGCAGATGTATAGGTGGGTAGGTGGATGAGGGGATGGAGGATGGGCAGATGTGTGAGTGGGTAGGTGGATGAGAGGATGGAGGATGGGCAGATGTGGGGGGGTAGGTAGATGGGAGGATTAATGATGGGCAGATGTGTGGGTGGGTAGGTGGATGAGAGGATGGAGGATGGGCAGATGTGTGGATGGGTAGGTGGATGAGAGGATGGAGGATGGGCAGATGTGTGGGTGGGTAGGTGGATGAGAGGATGGAGGATGGGCAGATGTGTGGGTGTAGGTAGATGAGAGGATGGAGGATGGGCAGATGTGTGGGTGGATGGGTAGGTGGATGAGAGGATGGAGGATGGGCAGATGTGTGGGTGGATGGATGAGTGGGTGGGTGGAAGAGTAGGTGGGTTAATAGATAGATCAGTTGTCAAGGAGAGATCGTTAGAGCTGGCAGGAATGTACCCCTCACTGCCTCCTTCCCCTGGACACTGTCTTCCCTAGGAACAATGTGTGAACACTGAAGAACTGGATCTTGGTTCGAACTCAGATTAGCTGATGCACTGCTGTGGCTTTGGCTAAGGCATCACTGTCTTTGAGAACCCATTTTTTTTAGACTAGCCATAATGACGGCATCCCCTTCTGAGCCCCTGACAGGAAGCTCAAGGATCGTTAGCACCATGTGACACATTAGTGAGTGCCCACAAGTGATAGCTATCACTGCTTTATTGGTTGCCATTGAGAGTCAAGAGAGGAACTGTAGGTAGACTTTGAAGGTTACCTGAGCCTCACAATGAGAGCCTGAGAAATGAGTGCTGCCCAGTTCTCAGGCTGTTTCCTCTCTTTTTAAAATGGTGTCTCTTTGGGTCATGATTGTCCAATGGCCAAGAACCAAGGAAAACAAACTGAGATCCAAGAGGCCAACCTCTGCAATTATATGGATGTGCCCATGTCCAGGACCTACAGGAGGTCTCTTCTTCTATTCAGCAAGTATTTCATGAGAGCCTCTGTGTATCCAGGGCTGTTCTCAGTGCTGGGCTGCAGCAGTGGGAAAAGATCTCAGAAGCCAAAGACGATTCCTTCATGAGCTGTAGTGGAGGTGGTGAGGTGAGGGCTGAAGGGGGGCATAGGAAGTGAAAGCATGAGTCATGAAAACGTTGAGCTGTGCTCAATGTTGAGTGAGAAGATGAGTGAAGGAGGAGTGCCAGTGGCTGTAGCCACGTGTTGGGGAAGCAGCCATGACAGGGGCAGTGATGGAGGGCATCATGGGACGATGCATGGAAAAGTTTTCTTGATTAGGGGACAGGTTGATGCAGGTACCCAGACTGTGATGGAGAAAGTCAGAATGGCCGGGGGAGAGTGGGCGAGACAGGTGGGAACCAGTGTGTGATGATTAGAGTTTGTCAACTTGACACAAACCTAGACATACTCTTAAAGAGGAAATTTCAGTTGAGGGACGGCCTTTGGACGTGTCTGTAGGGGCATTCTCTTGATGGTGAAGGACTCAGGCTACTGTGGGCTACGCCGTGTCTGGGCAGGCAGACCTGAGATGTTCAAGAAAGGCAGCTGACTGTGAGTCTGGAAGGAAGTCAGTAAGCAGTGGTCCTCCTTGGCTCTGCTTTTAGTTCCTGCCTCCAGGTTCCTGCCGTGGCTTCCTTCAATGATGGACTGGAACCCGTTAGCCACATAGACCATTCTCTTCCTCCAAATTACTCTTTGTCATGGTGTTTGTAAGAACAGAAATTCAAACTAGGACATAACGCGTGGAGATGGAGAGGCTGAAGGCTTTGGAGGACTTCGGCTGTTACTGTGAAGGGGAGAGAGGTGACGGCCCAGGACGTCCACCTTCTTTTGTGATTTGTAGGGTGTCTTAAGTTTTCATTAGCTGTACTGCTCTTGCTTCCTTTGTGGCTTTCTACATAAAATCCCCGAGGAAGGGCAAGTGAGATCATGGAGTGGTTTCTGAGGAAAGGTGTCAAATAATTTAGTTTGATTATACCTAGTATCACAAATGCTGTCGCTTCTGCCCACACGCCCCGCCATTCGTGTGTGGGCACAGATGTGAATGTGTGCGTGTGTGTGTGTGTGTGTGTGTGTGTGTGTGTGTGTGTGTGTGTGTGTATAAAGATGTGTGCATGCAGTGTCACTTGTGTGGAGGTCAGAGGACAGACTCAGGTGTGGGTCTTCACTTCTTTGTTTGAGACAGGCTCTCTCTGCTGTTCTCCCCTGTGTAAGCAGGCTGACTCTCTGTGGGATTCTGGGGAGTCTCCTATCTCCACTTGCTGTCTCCCCACAGATGTGCTGGAAATTCAGATGCTCATGCTACCGCGTCAGCTTTTATGTGCATTCTGGGGATTTGAACTCCGGTCATGGGGCTTGCACAGCAAATGGTTTCACCCACTGAGCCATCTCCCCAGCACATGGAATGTCCAGGTGACCTCTGCCAGTACTCCTCATCCACACAGAGAACATGTGCAAACTCAGCTTCACCATGTTACCCAGTAAGATGGACCAGCACCATGGCCTTCACCGGTTGGCTGCACCTCCCCAAACCCTGACACACACAGGTCACCAGTGGAGAAGTGGTGGGCAGCATCAGAAACACAACAGGTGTTTCACATCAATCCGTGCCAGCAAACACTGGAGAGGACATGGGACAATTGTTATTTCAGGTGCCTTCTGCGCATCCCTGTCCATCTTTCCTTCTGGCCTGTGGGAGGAGAGGGCCCTAAGATGCAGGTAGTCCTCATCTTAGCAACACTCAGAAAACACCACGAAGTGAAGTATTTTGTGAAAGGGATAATGGCGTTCAAGATAAAAACATCAACTTACACTCTGCGTCCTGTGTCTCCTCTTTTAAAAACCATGGCCACAGACAGAATTCTTTTGTGAGGAATTGTTCTTGACCTCTGCCCACCGAATTTTTATGTGTATTAATGAAGGTTACAAAAGAGCACGGCCAGGCACCCTCCCCTCCTGCATGGCCCCCGCAGTGACCAAGGCCACCTGCAATTCAGTGCAGCCTCAGTGAGCAGAGGGAGGATCAGGAACAAAGACCACGCCCCTGAGAAAAGCGATGTGCTGCGCTTCCCAAGGAAGAGTTTTGTCTCAAGTCAGAGCTCCAGCCATGGTAGGTGTGAAATAACAAAGGCGCCCCGTGCGCCAGCAGACTTATAAATCACCGATTAAACTCGGCCGAAGGGGTCTTATTTACTGCACGCTTGTTGGGGGGATAGTTTTAATGTCACAATGAGAATTATGAATCTCCGAGAAAATATAGTATGTGACAGTTCCCAAACTCATGTGACTGTGGAAGCCATATTTTTCCAGATTTCTGTATTACAGAGCAGTAACAGACACTGAGGACAATGAACACTCGAGGCTTTTCCCAGGGAGAAGACAGGCCTGCCTTCCTGGGTGGTGTCCTGTTGTCTTGCATGAAGTGCTTATTGATATACCATAGTCTCAACAATTTTATTGCCTGAATGATATCAATGCCCTGGCTTGGGATCCTTCATGTGAAAGTTTTGTACTAATAATTTGTTTCCAAAAGCTTTATTTGGGAAGAAAACTCCCAGTCCCTGCCCCCCCCCCACAATGCATTTTAGAGTGTCTTTATCCCTGGGAGTTCCTGCCATGCCCCTGGGATGCAACATTGTAACCTCAGAGGCTTGCTGGCTGACCTAGCCGTCACAATGTTACTTCTGTGGAAAGATAGGGGAGATAGCCAGGACACCAGTGCCTCATTTTCATGGTGTAGAAGAGCAGGCACTACTGGCGCCAGGGTGGCCTGAGAAGAGGCCATGGTAGATAGACTAAGGGCCTGGCCGGGACACGGACTTCCCATTCCGATTAACCCAGAGGCACCCATGTGAACCACACAGACTTTGAACAAACTTGATTAAGTAACACGACACAAAATTGGGTGGACAGGACACATCGTCCAGGAGTCAGTGTCCTTGGCCACCACAACAAACGCCGCGCTGTGAGTGGTTTTAAACAATGGGAATTTGTTTTCTTTTAAGTCTGTGGCCCAGAGTCTTCATCAAGGTGTTTGTTTGTAGGCCCCTACTCTCTGTGGCTTCAGTGAGGATGCTCTCAGCTCTTCTTGTCTCTGGACATGGCCGCCATCCCTGGAGTCTCACTTATCTGCCTCCAGCACTGTCCACCACGCTTCCCTGCATCCCTGTCCCTGGGTTCGGCTTCCCTTGTTTTCGTAAGGACACTGATCATTGGACTGGACCTGCCCACTCCACTGATATCACTTCTTTTGTTTGTTTGTTTGGTTGGTTGGTTGGTTGGTTGGTTGGTTGGTTTTGAGACAGGTTCTCTCTATGTAGTCCTGGCTGTCCTGGAACTCACTATGCAGGCCAGGCTGGCCTCAACTCACAAAGATCCTCTTGCCTTTTCCTTCCAAGTATTGGAGTTAAAGGCATGCAGCATCATTCTTAACATTCTCGTGTCTAGAAAGAGCAAAAGACCTCATTCACAGTTCAGGGGGCTAGGATCTGGACCTGACATAACTTAGTCTAATAACTCAGATTCTTATGGGGCCATACTGTAAGAATCTTGCTAGCAAGAGCAAAGAACTAAACAAAGAGGAAAACAAGTTAAGTGTTGGGTCTTGAGAAATGGCTCAGAGGTTAAGAGCACTTACTGCTCTTCCAGGGGACCCAGGTTTGATTCCCAGCACCCACACCGTAGCTCACAACCATCTGTAACTCCAGTTCCAGGGGATTGGATGCCCTCTTCTGGCCCCCACAAGCCTGCACACATGTGGTACGCAGATATACATGCAGGCAAAACCCCACACACATAAAAATAAATAAATCTTTTTAAAATTAGGCGCTAATTTTAAAGTATGTACTTAGGCTCAACACATGTCTAAATGTGTTTCAGAATGAAAAAGACAGGTCTGGAAGGCGCCTTTGTACACTTCAGTTGATGACAAAGTTCCTGGGGTTGTTTCCTTGGGAAGCAGTGTCTAGGAACCCGGATCCAAGGCCAAGACAACTCTGCTCCACACCAGAAAGAGGAAATCCAAAGTGTCTGCTTTATCCAGGACACAAGACCTTAGGAAGAGCAAAACCATGATACACCAGCAGTACCGGTGAGAGGGGACAGTGACGGGGAGGCCGGGGTCTCACTGGGACTCTATACCAATGTGGAGCCTTCTTCCTTCAGGCAGATAAGCACATATCAGTGAACCTGATCCCCATGTCTGCTGATGGACAGCAGTGGGGATGTGAGTGTGGGTTCAGCACACAGCTCGGATGAGGGCTGCTGGAACTGAGGAGCCTCACGTGGGTTTCTTGTGGACTTGCTGACATCTCTCTTATTTTTTTGTATTGCGTTGTATTGCGGCTGCATGTGCCGTAAGCCCACAGATGTGTCAGCCTGCATGGCCCCAGGATGAAGAGTAGAATGTGGAACAAAGATGGAGATCCAGTGTGTCACTCTTATCATCCACAGCTGCTGGGAACTCAACAGAATGTCCTCAAAACACCAACCAAGCATTACCCTCAAGCACTGAGTGCCCAGAGCTGTAAATTCAAATGGGGTCAGAGGGAGGGGTCTGGAAGGGCTGCAGGGATGCGTACCCACGAACCACATGTGTCCAAGGATGGCTATGATGTGGCCCAATACCTAACCATAAACTTACTTAAAACATGAGATTTCCTTTTTGTAACTTGATTGTGTAATTCTCAAGTGTGAACTTGGTAGGTGACATATTGGCAAAATGTCAGAAGGTTGGCCACACCTGGCACAGAGACAAGGGAGGTCCTAGCTGTGCGCCTGCAGACTCCCGGATGTGGCTTAGATCTTCGGAGCTCTGCACACAGCTTCCCAGCACTAAATGCAACTGAGACTCAGGAGTAAATGGATGTGTGAGCGAGCAAGTTTCAGTGAGTGAGCAAGAGAGTTTCTGCAGAGTGGGTGTGTAGAGCATGAGGGGTAAATGACAGAGATGAAGGGTTACCCTGATCTCTGGACTCATACTCAACTCGTCTGAAGCCATCTGGAGGGGAGATGTTCCTCCTCTGAACCCTGGCTTTCAGGAAAGGAGGTGGTGTCGCCATCAGGATGCAGCTGTCTATCTTCAGCCACTGGCCCTCAAAGGTGGCATCTCCAGGAGAGCATGGAGTGTTTAAGAATTCCCGCTCACCCAGTCTCTTCTTTTTCTGACACTTCCACCCACGGACTTTTCTCTTTGACTCTCCACTGCCCTTGCCCTTCAGAACATCTCTTCCTGGTTAACTCTTGCATCCCTCTGTTTCCCAGGAGGGAACTGAGGCAGCTCGGTGAGATCTGGAGCTGGGCTGATGCCTCAGCTTGGATGTCGCCTATGTCACCAAGGGTTCTCCTGGTGGGACAGTGGACACAACAGCTCCAGCTTGCCCTTCCCTGCTCATGCTAATGCTGCCTTTGGAGTAGAGAGAAAGAAAGAGAATTCTCTGACTGTCAACCCTCTAAACGAAAGTCGCGTCACATGACCCTAAACACTCATACCCATTGTCCTAAAAGTATGGTTCCATAAGTCTAACCTTTCCTGGACAAGGGGCACTTTGTCAGGGTCCACCCACCCCGAGTAGCTTCTGGGGGTTCCTGATAGGTTGAGCTAGAGTCCCATGGTGGATTATCAGGGCCTTGCATCACATACATGCCGTGAGTGAGCCAACTGTCCTTCATGCTCTCACACGACGCTGTGAGGAAGTCAGTTCTCAGAGTCTGAACACGGAAGACCCTCAAGGTCACTCACCAATTACATGGCTGACTCAGCCGCCCAGAGCACCTACCCACATTCTAGCACCAGCTGCCCTGGCCAGGCCCCTGCTCTGAATGCCCTGAATGCCTAGAGTCTCTTTCTTAGGGTCAATCCAAAGAAAGACAGCAAAGGTATAGCTCCTGGCAGCAAAGGCCTTGTGCATCTTTCCTCTGACCAGGATGGCTCCCGCAGCTGACATCACTTCCTGCTCATCAACACCCTAAATCAGAGGTCAGTGCCATGCAAGAGTAAACAGTTCCGGCTTTATGGACCACACACTGTCTTGGTTGCAACAACCTAACCCAACCAGCAGAGCAGGAAAGCAGCCCTAAGCAACTTCAGTGAGGGCATGGTGACATCCCAAGAACATTTTATAAAACCGAGCAGTGGCCAGATTAAGACCGTAATTTGTACCTTGCCAAGCCCATTCTCAAACTGAATCTGCGCCTCTCTCCACAGTGGGCACCTCCCTTTATTCTCCTACATGATACCCAGTACACCTGCCGGTGGATTCATTGATTGGCGGCGCACTTGGAGCTGCCCACGTGCTAGACACCCAGCTCAAGCAGAAGTCCAGAGAAGCAGCTAATGACACTTAAGCTTTACACTCCTGGGCTGGGGAGACCAGCCAGCGGGTAAAGTCCCTGCTGTACACGCTTGAGGACTTGAGTTCACATGTCAGAGGCATGTAAAGGCAGGCACGGTCCATGTGCACCTGAAATCCCAGCAGTCCCGTGGTGAGAAGAGAGACAGAGGCAGGAGGATCCCTGAAGCTGGTGGCCACACAGCCTGGTGTGCGCAGCAGCCAGCAGACCCTGTCTCAAACAAGGAAGGAGACAAAGACCATCTCAGGTTGTCTTCGGACCTACACACATGCACAGGTACACATGTACGTGTTACACACATACACAACACACACACACACACACACACACAGAGAAATAAAAGTTAAAAATAAAATGTAAAGTCTTCATGATTGTTTAATCTGAAATTCTAGTTTCACCTTTGTGAACCATTGGCCGTGGTTCACAGAAGCAGTGTGCAGCCATCGTAAGCACTGATACAGGAAGGCCCCAGAGGACCTGACTCCCTAAGCACCTCTCTCTCTCTGTCTGTCTGACTGTCTGTCTCTCCCTCTTTTTCTCTCTCTTGCGCACGCTCTCTGTCTCTATCTATCTATCTATCTATCTATCTATCTATCTATCTATCTATCTATCTATCTTAAACCACAGATTTAGCTAGGCTAAAAATGGGAAGGAGGGAGATCAGTATGAGACGTCAGGAAAAGCTCCTGTGACTTCATGGGACAGTGCCCAGGACTGTGTGCCAGGCCAGACCAGGCTGGGCCAGTGGAGCCAGCAGCCTCAGATGACCTGGAAAACCCCAGCTGCCCCCTCTCATCCCAGAAAGAAGCCAAGAGAAGACAGCTGAATGCAGTCCCGTAGCAGTTGCTGATATAACGGAGAGGGGACCTTGCAGAAGGCACTGCCCCCTTCCATAACCACCTCAACCTCTGCTCTTTCCACAGGAGGGATGCTGATGTCTCTGCCTCTTCCTCTACTTCTCCCCTAATTGTTTCATTTGCTGAGCTGGTGATAGGAACCATAATGATTAGTGTCTAACGAACAGTTAACTAACAGCATTGACAGTGTAACGTGAATTGCTTAAGAAGAAACGCTAACTTTTAGCTGGGATTAGGCGAGTCCCAAAGGGAGGGTGACAGGCTGAGAAGAGGTGGTTTTTAGAGTCATCAACTCCCTTTTGCAGTGGGAGAAACCAAGGCAGTGGGGAATTAAATGTCACCCACATAGATGTCACTATCAGGGAGGAAAGCCCCAGGGGAGGGTCAGGATTCCAACACTGGAGTTTGACCCCCACATTCCACCATCCTCTGCAACTGGCCTACGCAGCTTAAGTGTGTTTCCATTTTGTACTCTATTCCTTGAAGTTTGTTTTGACCATATTGTCTTCTTCTTGACTATTACGGAAATCTCTGAAAATGTGAAATACAAGAGGAAATAGCTTTACTACCAAATTTAACAGCTTCTTGCCTTATGGTGTGTCTCAGCACAAGTATTTGTGGACACACTCAGGCATGTGTTTACATTAAACTCATAATTCACTGTTTAACATCACTGAGACCCTCTCCTGATACTTTTTAAGGCGTGCATCTGTGCCCACTTCATGATGCAGGCCGCTGCCCTCATCTGAGGTATGGGGCGTTCCATTCCCACTCGGCCCCCAAGACAGTGCACAGGACTTAGTCAAGGCTGAGCCAGCAGTATTCACCCGGTGTCTCAGACACAGTGACCTGGGATTGCATCCCGTACAATGTAATGCTCGTGAGCGCCCCCATACCACCCTTCCATTCCCCACCCACTCCCCACCTCTGCTCCTCTGAGACTCCAACCAGCTGTTAGGAGCCTGACATCACCGGCCCATGGGAAGGACAGCCAATCTGAACAGAGCCTGCCCAAGCCAGCCAAGGTCATTCAGGAGAAAACCCCTCTGCGAGCCCCCATCAGGCCACTCTCAGGCTCCATC
Organism: Peromyscus eremicus; assembly: GCF_949786415.1. Classification (NCBI taxonomy): domain Eukaryota; kingdom Metazoa; phylum Chordata; class Mammalia; order Rodentia; family Cricetidae; genus Peromyscus; species Peromyscus eremicus. The sequence goes on along the minus strand of NC_081429.1, from coordinate 6,648,854 downwards.
TCACATTTGCTGAAGGAAGGATGCTGGTCCCAGTATCCCCATCTGGCTTCTAGCTACTACTGGCCTTTTCCAGCCAGGGTTTTACCTCTGTGCTCCCCACCACACACCTACTTCCCCCAGATCCTGGCTCTAAGACCTGGCCAAAGCTGAGCAGCACATACTACCCTTAGCTTACCTGCTCTGTGGATAGGCCTTTCACAGACATCCTTAATCCACAAAGGCCAGGCACACTATAAGCATTTTTTATTCTCAGCCCTGAGCCTAAGGGTCGAGAGTCATGATCAAATGACCACGCCAGGCTCTGTGCAGAGAGGTGCCCACTCTCAGGAGGCTGTTGTTTTGTCCCAGAATGCATCATGGCTAATAACAGACAGAAGGCAGACACTGGGACAGATGAGTGCATGAGAAGGGAGAGGAAAGAAAACCCTGAGGGGAGAAGAGACAGCTTGGGGGTTGGATGGTTGCCCAGAGCAAAGATGCAAAGCCAGGAATGTAGGCAGTGATTGACAGGGATTGTGGCCATGGGCACCTGTCTGTCTGCTCATGACTTCATCCACCCACACTCAGAGTCTCTAACTCACAGTGCCTTGCACCCCACAGATACCTCATAATGTTAGAGTCATCTGTGTTCCCAGAGCTTTGAGGACTCTATCCAGCCTTCACCCACATATCAATATTGATGTTTTCCCTTAAAGTCTGTTTCTGGGCTCAGAAACCAGTTCTCTGCGTCGGAACTCCCAGCACACTCCAAGCAACGGGTCCACCAACAAACAGTCTGCCTCCTCCCTCATCTGGGCTTTACCTCTACTCCCCACCCACCCCCAGCTCAGGGTACACAGAGAAGCAGACAGACACCAGCCTCTAGAGCCCAAGCTGCATTAGGTGGTCAGAATCTAGAGGCATGGTAAGCCTTCTCCTTCCCAGGGGGCAGAGCTAGTCCCTCTGGGGCCCCAAGGACCTTCTGCCTTCAAAAGGTGTTCTTTTCTCTGTGATCTCACCCTCAGAGGCCTTCATCATCACTGACAAGAGCTGCCTCACAAGATGGTGGTCAAAATCTGGACTCTATTTTCAGCTGTGCTAGAGTGAGTCCTGGAGGATAGGGCAGAGCCACGAGGACACGGAGGTGTCGCGGGCAGAAAAGCAGCAAGGCTGTGGATGTGCTGACTCTGCAGTGAATCTCTATACTGTTTATTTCATAGACGGGGTCTGGGACAAATTGCAATATTTAATGCACAATTATGGTTTCAATAAATTGCTCCCAGATGGCTCGGGAAAAGGGCCTTAAGTGAAAACAAGAAACGATCAGATTTTAATGAAGGTTTGTTTCCTTTGCCTGGTTTCCTTCATAAATCCTGACTGAATCTGTGGTTCAGGAAGCAGGGCTGTTGCCGAGATTTGAGTGCACACGAACGTCGCTGGATACAGAGCGTGCAGAGTTAGCGTCTCTACAGGTGTATGGGATAAGCATGTGTGAACTGCGTGTGGACTTCATCCATCCTGCTCTGGGTACCGGTCCCCTGGGCTAAGCTTGTGTCACACTCCTCACAATTATGCAAGGCAGCACTCTTCACATTTTATAGATGAGAAATTCAAGCCCTGCATCTGTGAGACAACTTGTCCAAAGTCCCTTCATTACCAAGACCCAGAAACAGGACTCTCAGCATTTACTCAGTAAATAAGTGGGGATGTGTTTGTCTGTCCACTGTTGCCTACCACACCTCACAGGACAAATTCAGACTCCTGTTGCTGTGGTCCTTGGGTTCTCTCATGGATCCAGCACACATCTGGGTCCACACATGTCCTGCCCCTTTGTGAGGTTTTGGTTCTGCACTCAGATGCTGTAATTTCCTCCATGCATTCACAGGTGCGTGGAGGAGACGGAACTGGGGCCACCAAAAGCTTGCTCTGCGATTTGAAGCAAATCCTTCATCAGAGGCCAGGAGACCAAACCACTGACAGACAGGATCCTGCTCCCTCCTCACTGAGGGCAATGAAATGTTCCTGCTGTACACAAATGCTGGTGACTCAGTACATGCATGCACAGCTGTGAGCTGGGCAGCCTGGAGGAAGCAGGCCACACTTTCCTAACTCCCAGTGCTTGTGTGAGCATTCCTGGCACTATGAGAACAGATTTTGTTCATGGAGGTATTGGCAGGACATCCGCATGTCAGGTGTCACGGGAATATTGGTCCAGCATCTCCACTTCAGGTGTCATGGTGATACTGACCCAAGCATCTCCATCTCAGGTGTCATGGGGATATTGGCCCAACATCTCCTCTTCAGGTGTCATGGGTATATTGGTCCAGCATCTCCATCTCGGGTGTCATGGGGATTTTGGCCAAGCATCTCCACCTTTGTTTCCTGCGTTGGCTGTGATGGATCTGATGTCTGTCTTGCATGTCTCCCAGTACTTTCCAGGCAGGTGTAACATGACAAACTGACTACTGAGTAGCAGATGTGGTAAGTGAGCAAAAACTGGGGACCTGATGAAATTAGTGTGTCTTAGCTCTGCCATTCAGACGGTGGTGGCTGGTGCCTCCAGATACATTCCTCGCCATCTCAGAACCATGACTTCCTTTTCTATACACTGACATTGCAATCACTCAGTTGGGCCAAAACACCAATGTGTACCATTACAGCCACCCAGACGCTTGTGTCCATGACACACCCACCTCATCCTAACCTGTCCATGACACACCCACCCCATCCTAACCTGCTCCCATGGGGTAAAAACACCTAGAAAAATCGGGGTTCTCTTCCTAGTCCACTCCAAGTTGCTATTAACATAGTTCCACAGCCTGAGTGGAACTGCTCTACGACAAGGTCAAGGAGGTCATATGGGGTGATGGAGTCGAAGGTCCTACAGCACACTACTAACAAAAAACAAGGTAAGTCAAAGGACAACACGCAGTAACAGCAGTGACTTTTAACCAGCAACCCCCAGTGGTTCACACCCATACAAAGACATTCTTGAATAAATACTCAGAATCTTCCTTTCTGTCTGTTCTCAATTGACAGACATAGAAGAAGCAGTTAGAAACAGAGAAGTTGCCGGTTTCAACACTGCGATGATAATTGTGATGGGCCAGCATCATGGATACTGGCATTACTGGGCCAAAGGGTAAGGAGAAACTGACATGGAACAGTCTTGAATTATCTCCCCACAAATGCTTAGCAAATTGAAAGGGAGCTGGTCATGGCAGCAAACACTCACAAGGCTGAGGCAGGCAAGTGTCCAAAGGCTCAGGGCCAACCTGGGCTACCTGTATGGGTCTATACATGTGGGGAACCCTAACAGACACAGTCTTCAGCAAAACCAAGCTCGGTGGTAATGAGGCACATCAGGCCCATGCACCTGCTGATGGGTCACACTGAGGACACAGAAAGTGCATCCGTGGTGTTCCTGCCAACATTATGTAATAAGAAACACAAAACAGCCAAAATGAGCTTCACTAAGTTCCAAAAACAAAAACAGCCAGTACTCTGAAAAACAACACTGAGTTCTGAAGGGTAATGAAGAACCAACCCCAACTGGAGATGAGAAAGGAACTCAATAACCCCACGAGGGAGACTGAAGTCCTCCTGAGGCAGACACTGAAGCTGCAGGCTGGTCTCTGTGTGCACCCACAGGCTTTCATCGGTAGTGAGGTCGGCTTGCATCAGTACAGTAGGACGAGCTTGGGATCTGTTGGCTAGAAGGGAATCCAGAAGGCCTGAGCAAGGTCTTCGCATTATTTCTGTAGTTACGAAGGAAATTTAAAAATAGGAATTTGAGAACCATGTCTTGAGCTATTCCACAGAGTGTGTCCTTACCTCAGGAGTGCCTGAGGATGCCAGGCAGACTAGAGATTGGCTCCAAGAGCTCAGCCTGAAATTGCTGGGAATTAATTTGAATTATGCCATTGAACAGATGTGCTCCGTGGGGCATGGACAACTTTTATGTCTTAAATATCGAACCTGCTGCCACATCAGATGGCATCAAATTAATTATACAGAGTTATCAACGGATGTGACATGACGAGCTGTGGCACATCCATACATCAAGGGGAGTCACGACAGAGCCGCAGGGCCCTTCTGCAGCTCAGGATGAGACCCAGCTTGACAGGGCAGCTGCCAACTGCACACATGCCCGGACCACAGCCCTGTGCTCAGAAACTCGAACATAAGCGAGTGACACCCAAGTGGGGAGATCTCAAACCATCAACACCGATTAATTAATAAATCCCTTCTATCCACACTTGGGAAAGCGCCAGCTCTTCCCACCCCCAACCCCCATCTGTGTGTGTGTGTGTGTGTGTGTGTGTGTGTGTGTGACATTTCCTTCACATTTCATACATTTAAATACAATACTCCAATTTTTAGAACTGTTAAAAATGCATGGGTATTTTATGAGTAAGATAAAAGAACAAGACTTGCATGTATTGAGAAAGTTATCAATAAGTATATTGTATATATACACAAATTGTATATGTAAATAAGCAATCTAGACAGATATAGATTAGATGGATGGATGGATAGATAGACAGACAGATAGATGATAGATGAAACACACATGTACACAGGAAAAATACACTTCACAGTAAGCTACAAAGATCAATGGTGTCTTATACTTTTTTAAAAACTAGCACAATGACAAACAATATTGAAGTTTGTCGTCTTATGTCACCATAAGTCAGTCTTCCAAAGTGAGTCATTGTTGCTGATTTCAGTGCCCTGAAGACCACTCCTATCCTGAACTGACCACACACAGAAAGCTGGAGCAATGTGAGGCCTGAGCCTGGCTATGTCCGTGGCTGGTGTTCAGTTATTCCAGTAGCTCCTGAGAGCAGATCTGCATCTCAGCAAATATTTGTTCAATAAATCAAAAATTGGTCTGAGGAAAGTCATAGAAAGCTTTGGCGTAAAAAACGGCCAGATTAAAAAAAAAAAAAAAAAAGCCCCTCCAACCTAACACAACACTCGGGTTGAAAGTCCCTAAATCAGGTTTCTATTTCTATTTCAAATGTCCCATGCCATGGTGTTGTCCACCATATTGAGATGCACCCGTAAGGATTTCACCAGAGCTGTGATGATGACCCAGTCCTCTTCAGCAGCTCTGGGATGCCCACCATCCCACCCCCACCCCCCTGCTCGGGGCTGTAGTGAACCAAGACTGTGTTCCAGTGCTTACCCCCACAAGCTCAGCTTCAGCGATTGCTAAGAGGAGGGTTATCTCTCCCCTGTATCCTCCATCTATTGCCATGGCCGCCCCATGTCTCTGTTCTACAGTGGAGAGAATACTTCCAGCAAGTTCTTCTGCTCAGCCTCAACTAGGCCGCATAAATGATCTCCATTGAAGTGAGGAAATAGATTCACTCCATCCCCTGTGTACAGGCACCAGAGTGTTCAAAGTGATGGAAGAAAACATTCCTCCTGAATACAGAGCCAAGGAGTTCTTGTTAGTCCACACACCCACCAGCAGCTCCCCCGGCCTGTGCTGGACAAACACCTTGAGCTCTGCTAACATGGCTCAATGTAGACCAGACAAACTGAGGACTTCTAGAAACCTAGAGGTGAAGGAAAGGAGGAAAGGCAGGGAGAGATGGACAGCCAGCCAGCTTGGAAAGCCTCCCTACTCCTAATCCCCTCTCCTACAGCAGTGGGTTGTATCCCACCCTGGGGTCCTGAGATAGACCTGTGACCTAATCGTAAATATATCTTCTTTGTTCAGACACCTCAAGACGCTTTTCTCTCTTGTCCTGGAATCTGTCCAGAGGAAGACCTGACTCTTGCGCTCCCAGGCTCTTCTTGAACCTCTCACTCGGTGCTCTGCAGAGTCTGGCTACCCCTGCCTCCACCTAGCTTGCAATTCTCCCCTGGGCCTCTGTTCCAGAAGCCAGGCCTCTTCCTTGTGAACCTAGACTTGTCAGCCACAGCTCAGGGCCCTTTTTGGTCAAATAGACCTCTGCCTCCTGCCTTGAGCTTGAACTTCAAGGTTTGCTAGGAACTCAGGCAAAAGAAAAGCCAGGTGAAACACATGCATACCTTCTTAGGAAGCACACACATGTATTTACTTCTGAAAGCCTATGAGCAAAGGCACTCTCTTCACACTATTCCAGAGTGTTTGCACAGACTTCATCCCTTCTGTAAAGCCACATAGCCCCACACAGACAGGCCTGGCATTCCCAGCTGCAGTCTGCTCCAAACCTTAGCGACAAGAGTTTTTGAAAAACCATGGAGGCAGGTGATGCTGAGTCCCAGCCATTCTGGATCGTAGCAACATATGCAGAAAGTGCAATTGTAGAGAAAGGCCAGACAGTTCAAAATCACCACACCTGCATGAGATGTGATGGACACACAGAGCCCTCAGCTTTCACTCTGAAAATCTCAGTTCCCCAAGAACTGGTGTTCACTTACGAGCTTACCTCATGATGGGAAGTTGCATACCTGTGTAGCTGAGGCAGCCCTGGTGTGTACAGGGTCCCTTGGGAGCTCTGAGAAGTTTCAGACTCCTAGGCATCTGTTGAGAATCCTGCTGTGGTCCTCAGGCAGAACCTGGAGACCCAGCATTAAGCACACTTACAAAATCCAGGCCTGCTAGAGTAATGTGTGTAAATTCACCTATAGGTTGTTCACCACTTCGCACCTCCTGTCTGCAGAAGATCCCCAGCATTCCAGCCTGTTGAAGGCAGCCTTTCTATTTATCAATCAAGATACAAATATATATATTTGCATTTCTTTGATCATATGTCTGGGCAGGCAGGGAGGGTTAAACCCGGAGGAGAAGTCATACCCACCTTGCATGAGAAGCCGGTGCCCATATCTTTTAAACCCTAATTAAAGCATGTCCAGATCATCCAAATTCAGAGCCTGCAGTTACATTCCCTAATGAGACAGCCAGCACAGCTCATGGATGATAAATGATTTCATCAGCATACCGCATTACATGGAAAGAACGCATGAGGTAGGAGGCTTTTAATGCGCTGCCTAAGGAGGAGGCAGGAGGCCTGCAGGGAGTCTGGGCTCTGGGTTTCAATCCATTTCCAATTATGCTAAAAAAAAAAAAAAGATAATAAGACTCTGGGCACTGAATGGTCAACGCTTCTTCCATGTTAATTTAGGTCCATCACCATCCTCATTTCTTGATCTGTCTATCGCCAAGATGCAGGCTGGGATGAAGATCCTTGGCGAGGTGCTCAGCGTGAGATAACACACTCATGGGTCCAAGCAACACTAAGCCAGTTCTCTGTCTTATGGAATTACTAGCTGTGAGGGTATATTTTGTATAACTAAGTTAAATTGTGTCTACTAAATTCTAATCATGCTTTTCTCAAAATCAAGCTGTGTGACTTTGTGAGCTGAGCTCCCTCACATCCATTCCTGCGGTTCACTCTCCTTGTCTGTAAGATGGGGAGAGAATGGTATTTTATCACGAAAGACATCTGTGAGAATTAAATCAAACGTGGAAGCCCTTTGTGTCATACCTGGCTTTTGGAATGTGTGTTGTAAATTTGAGCCAGTAACTGATTCCCTTGCCATTAGTGAGACTTGGGTTTTAGCAGGTTCAGGACTTGGATTCTTCACTGCACCTGCCCCTCCCCTCCTCCTCCCCCTCCCCTCCCTCACCTCCCCCCATATACCCGGACTCTACCAAAAGAAAGTATTGGACTCACATGGAGAAGACCCTAGGGAACTTAAGTAAAAAGGAAGAAAAGCGAAGACAGCATTTGAGTGAGCTGCGAAGATGGCCACTCTTTCAGCTCCTTTCTGTTGCTGGAGTAGAATACGCAGAAGCGGTGAGTTTATGAAGGAAAGAGGTTGGTCTGTCTGACTCACAGTTCTGGCAGAGGAGATGTTCCAGAGCTCGATGCCCCAAGCCCCTTGTGCTGCCGACAAGAGTATACAGAAGGGAAGGGACAGTCTGCTTCATAACAACCTATTCTCGAGAGAACTAACCTAGTCTCTCAAGAGCTACATTAATCCAGTCATAAAGTCGATGCCCTCATTAACTCAATCCCACCATTCAGTTGGGAGTCAACATGAGTTTTGATGACCATAATCCATATCCAAGCCTAGTACCTACCTAGGAAAATGGTGGCTTGATCCAGCCTGGGACCTTCCATAGAGCACCAGACTGCCTCTTGAAATAGCTATTCCGTAATGCACATGAGGGGCTCATGCTCTCATTGATCAAAGGGCATGCCCCTTTTTCTCCACAGCTAAAGCTAGAGGGTAGGTTCCAGCATGATCTTCCCCCTGAGGAAGCCCCTACAAGGGGCTGTGCCAGGCTCTCTGGTAAGGAGAACCCTTGCTGCACCACCTGAGATCAGCAGACATGAATCAGGTGGTTGAAGCTTAGCATCCAGAGCAGGTAAGCTCCCCCTGGAGACATGGGGGTCATGAGTGAGGATTAGCACTGATCCTGCAGGTCAGGTAAAGAGACCATGGCGGCTTTGATCAGAGTCTGGGTGCTGAAGATGCAAAGAACGGCAAAAGCTAAGTGTCAACAGCTAAGAATGTGCGAAGACAGAGATGCGGGCAGGAATGGCTAGAGCCCACCTCCCAGGCTACACTGGTCTTGCTGTTTCCTTCCATGGCTGGAGACCCATTGCCGGAGTCCCAGGAGCCCCACAATACCTGCTACACAATAGCTAGCGTGCTAAGGAATCTAGACTATCCTTGACGGGCGCTTGAGTAACTTCTTCCTTCCAAGCTAGTGCTGTGGCTTTAAGCCTTACCACTTTCAAGAAATCTACAAGACTTGAGCAACAAAACAAAAACATTAGGGAAAGAACAGGGCATTAAACAGCTCATTATAGTGTGTGATACTCCCTCTCCGCCCCGCTGAACACTACCCTGACAAGTCCTTATGGATACAAGGAGAAAATTCAATCAAAACAGCATCTTCAGAAGTTCAATATCACCGCCCTGATTAGCTAATAAAATCCCAGTGGTCTTGATGATATTCATTTTCTGAGTCGTAATTTCCATTTTTGCTACAATTCATCTCTGTCTGAATCCAGCCCATTTCTTTCCAGCTCTGGGCACTGGTTAATTTGAATAAATGAGATAAGCAAGACAGGCAGGTGAATCTCCATCATATTTCTGGTTTCTCCAGGGGGGGCAGATGCCACCACACCCTCTGCTGCACCCTCCCGGCGCTGATGGCCCTTGTCTAAATGCTGCACTGTGTTGGCCTCTACAGAGTGCAGATGAGGGCAGCCGAGACAGCGGATTGCCCAACAATTAAGGGTTTGGTTGCTCTGGCTCCGTGGCGCCTGCTTCCCTCTAAGTTTCTGTGATGGATTAAGTGTTTACAGCTCTCCGCTGCCTCCCCACACTCTTCTTCCTTCAGGCCTGCTGTTAAGCTGTCAATATAAACAATGACTCTGCCATGGGTTGCCCTCAACGTCCATCAGACTCACAACAGCAGACGACTATTGTCACTGTTGGCTAAACTCCCATCTGAGGGCAGTGCTGTTTTGCTTTTTTTGTGTGTGTTGTGTTTTGTGTTTTGTTTTTTTCCTCTGTGTGGTCCTCATCTGGCTGGAAACAACTCTCCAAAAAAGCAATTAACTTTCTGCTGGAAATGAAGTAAGCCAGGTTTTCCTCATTTCTCCTCCTGAAGATGCTTTCAGTCTGGGCTGTCTGTCCAGTGCTTCAGCAATCTGATGCAAGATGGGGAGACTCTAGGAGACTCCACAGTTTAGGACTTCATCCATTGCTCCAGACCCCGGGAATTCCCTCAGAAGTGGTGGGAAGGGTTTCAGACATCTGGACCCCAGCCATCACCTCTCTGTCACGCCTCCCAGGCTTTCATTCACGCTGTTCCTCCGCAGAGTTCTCTTGGCTTTTGCCTGGCCCCAACCACAAACCATAACCACACATAAATGCGTGCATAAGCCAGCTTCCCTGGAATGCTTGCCAGGGATCACTGTTGGAGACCACACAAAGCAAATACCAGAGCTCAAGGAGGGAGGAGAAAAATGGTAGCCCCTTGTGCTCAGCTCGCCACCTGTGCGGTACCCGAAAGCGCATCCCACCGTATCTGCCGCAGGAGCCCTTACCATCTAGTTAATAAACACTAGCCTTGTGACCAGTATATGCTATATGGAAAATACACACCAAATTTCCAAGGCAACACACATACACACACACACACACACACACACACACACACAGACTAGAAGCTATTCTATTAGTCATTTTTTTGTAGGGCACATGGGGTAATGATATTTTGGACAGACTAAATTTAATAAAATGTGTTACTAAAATTAATTACACCTCCTTTTTAAACTTTAGAATACAGATTCTAGAAATTTTAAATGTACATACATGGCTCATGTTGAATCTCTACTGGGCAGCACCATTTTTGACTTTTCCTAAGGGTGCCACAACCCCATCTCCTGGTCTCCACTGGCTCTCTAGTTGGTTGGTGCTGCCCAGGGTTTACTCACTCTAGGAACAGGGGAAGCTGGTCTTCAACTGGCTGGCTGTATGGGATCCTCATGTTTGTCTTTACAGGCATTACATACAGCCATTCAGAACAGCCACAGGCCATACATCTGTGTGTGTCCACACTCTATGGGTAGCACTATCTCTAAGCCCCCATACCCTCCTCATGGAGAACATGGAAATTTGTGAGTTTCTGGAGAGTCATATCAATAGCTCCTTAGAGTCACTCTTGAGTTCTTCCGTGATCTCATTGGCCTCCACAGTGACACACTTTTTCCAACAAGGCCGTACCTACTCCAACAAAGCCACACTTCCAAATAGTGTCACTCCCTATGAGCTTATGGGGGCCAATTACATTCAAACTATTCACAGGCATGGTTGCCATCCTTACCTGTGTGACCCCATGACCTCTGCCTCTTCTGTGCATCAATCTCCTCTGCTCCATTCTAAATTATACACCTGGATAAAGCCAAGAGCTCTCTCGAGTTGGTTGGGAACTGTGAATTGATTTGTTTCTGGCCTTCTATATCCAAAGACCATGATCAAACCCACCCTCTCCAGACAAGTGTTTGGCTGTTTCCCTGGACATCTATCAGTGTGCTCATCAGCTTCCCCCACGTCACAGCTTCCAATGATAAGAATCCCAGGAGTTGCCTGTGTCCCAAGCCATCCTGGAGGGTTTCAGCAAAAGAGCGTTTGATGACCGCAATTTGACCTTCTCCTGGCCTCTATGATTAGGGGACATTGTTTCTGTGAGTGTGGCATAAGTACAAAACACAGACATGGGGTCATAAATCACACAGTAGGTACTTTACAGTCTGGGCTTCACTCCTTGCTGCTGGCTGGTCTATGGCACCCAGCATTGGCTTAACTCTCTGCTCAAAGAAAAGGAAAGTAATCAGCTTTCAGAACTGAGTCTGAGCCCTTCACAGCAACTACCTAGAGGTGACATTACCAACTGGGCATTTATTCATTTAAGTAACCTTGGTTTTCAATTTTTCATTTTTAAAATTAGTTCTTTGAGAATTTCTTATAGTGAACATTGGCCATATTTACCTTACCTCCCTGTGCTGACTAGTTTTATGTCAACTTGATACTTGCTGGAGTCATTTGGGAAGAAGGACTCTCATTTGAAAAAAAAAATACCTCCGTGAGATTGGTCTGGAGGCAAGTCTGTGAGGCATTTTCTTTATTAATAATTCATGTGGGAGGGCCCAGACTACTGGAGGCGGCACGAACCTTGGGCTGGTGGTGCTGGGTTGTATAAGAAAGCAAGCTGAGTGAGCCAGTAATAAGCACCCCTCTGTGGTCTCTGCTTCAGTTCCTGCCTCCAGGTTCCTGCCTTGAGTTCCTGCCCTGCCACCCCTCAGTGATGGACTATCAGCTATAAGATGAAACAAACCCTTTCTTCCCCAAGTTGTTTTTGGTCGTGGTGTTATCTCAGCAGTGAAAACTTAACTAAGACTCCCCTCCCTCTCTTCCCAGACCCGCCCCTGCCTTCCTTCCCACTAACTTTGTGTCCCACCCCATCAAAGCCAATGTGTGCTGCACCTGTGTTCTTGGATTTGTGACCTTTCATTGATGTAGGGGTTATACTCTTAGAGAAAACTGACCTTTCCTTTCCCAGCAGCTAACACTTTCCAATAACTCCTCAGCTAGGGGTGGAACTTCATGTCCAACTTTCCTCTTCGTGCTAAAATTTGTCCGGTTTGGGCTTGACAGATCTTATGTATGCCACAACAACTACTGTGAGTTCATATGTACCATTGTCCTGGTGTGTCCAGAAGACACTGTTTCTTCATCTCTCCTGGCTTGCTTTCACAATACTGGAAGGTGCTTCAAATGCTACTGGAGGAGAGAGGTAGGCATCAATCATTCCCAGCTGGGAGCCACGTAAGCTATAAGAGTGGCTTGGAAAAACATGCCCACTGGGGCAATACAGCCACCAACATCATGGGGGTAACCAACCACTCTCTGATTGGATTTAATGTCCACTCCATAAAATAAAACCTATAACTGGCACCATTACTGGGCTGTGGACCTCTGGTTAAGTAGCTCATAAGCCCTACAGGAGAATCTACTGCTTAGTTGATGAAAGGGCATGGTCCTTTTATTTATTAAACTGACTCCTAATGATTTATAATTACACCCATAGATTAATGCATCTCTCAGCTCTCATCAGGGAATCTTCTGTTTGCAGGAGATGGTGGCTAACATAGAGACCCAAAGCTGGCCAACGTGCAGAGAACAAGAGTGCAGAATTCTCAAGCCTAAATAGAACATCTCTACCCCACCCATGCCCGCAAATGCTCAAGGATCATTGAGGAAGAGGAAACAGATTTAAGAACCAGAGGTGGTGGATGACTATGGATGTGGTTTTCAGTTTTAAGCAGTGATATGAAGTTCCTCTTTTAACATAAAGTATCATGGAAATAGATAGGTGGACTGTATGTGATGGACAGTCTGCATCTTGGCTGCATCAAAGAAGCCCAGGCACCTGTTAAGATGTTACTTCTGGGCATGTTTGTGAGGGTGTTTCCAGAGGAGAGAGGCATCTCAGGTAACAAACAGAGGGAGGAAGTCCTGCCATCTCCCTACTTGGGCTGGCACCATCTGAGTAGTTGAGGGCCCAGGTTGAAAAGGGTAGATAAAAGTGTCTGGTCTCCATTGTGGAACTAGGTACTGTTGTCTCCTCTGACCTTGAGACCTGTACTGGCTAGTTTTATGTCAATTTGACACAAGCTAGAGTCATCCTAGAGAAGTGATCCTCAATTGGGAAAATGCCTTCATAAGACAGGGCTGCAGACAAGCCTGTAGGGCATTTTCTTAAATAGTGATTGATGTAGAAGTGTCCAGCTGTTATGGGTGGTGCCACCTCTGGGCTGGTGATCCTGGTCTCTATAAGGGAGCAGGCTGAGCAAACCATGGGAAACAGAAAGAAAGCAGCTACCACCACCCGCATAGATTCTGCATCAGCTCCTGCCTTCAGGTTCCTGCCCTGTTTGAGTTCTTGTCCTGACTTCCTTTAGTGACGAACAGAAATATGAACACATAAGCCAAAATAAAGCAGTTCTTCCCCAAGTTGTTTTTGGTCATGATGTTTTATTACAGCAGTAGTAACCCTAACTAAGACAAGACCCCAAGATGATTCTGAGACCCTTGACTTTATACTGAAAATTACACTCATGGTGCACCAGGTTTCCAGGGCTGCAGACTTGCCTAAGCTATACCATCAGCTTCCCTGGTCCCCTGGCTTGCAGATAGCCTATACTAGGACTTCTCGGTGTCCATCATCTTGTGAGCTAAGTCCCATAAATCACACAGTCATGCCTTCTCCTCTGTAGGTCTAAATTTACTTGGTACTGTTTCTCAGAAGAACTCTGTACTGTGTCCAACTAGTCAGGGTTCTTTAGGGAAACAGAACCGTGTGTGTGTGTGTGTGTGTGTGTGTGTGTGTGTGTGTGTGTGTGAAGACTTTTACAATAAATTAGTTGTTTCATGCAATGATAAGGCCCAGAGAGTCCTAAGATCTACAGGTTGCAATCTGGAGACCCAGGGAAGAAGATGCACAATTCCTATCCAAAACTCCCACTACAGCGCCCCTCCCTCTATGGAGTTAATTTTTTTTGCACCAAAATATTAAAATTGAATGCCACTGCTAAAAGGAACATCACCATTGAAAGCAGTAGTACAAATTTTTGAGAGTGGTTTTGGGGGTTGAAATGTTTCCTAAGAAGAAATATCTCGACATAAAAACATAAAATAACGAGAGCTTCATCATACAGTTATGAGCCTGCTCGGTAGGAACAGTACTTGAGTCTTCAGCTTACGTTACTCTTTCCCTTGGTAAAGTGTTTGTTGAATGCCAGCTGTATGCTGAGGGAAAACAGCCTAGAGTTGAGCCTTAGGGCTTTTAGATGAAAACTGTCATATTTTAAACACATAAATCTGACCCTCTTGTATGGTGATATTTTATTTGTGCTGAAATGTGATTTTATTTGTATGTTAATAAATAAAGTTGCCTGGAGATCAGAGGTCATAGCCATTAAGCAGAAGTCTGGCAGTGGTAGTACACGCCCTTAATCTGATCACATGGCAGGCAAAGTCTCTGTGTGTTCAAGGACACAGCCAGTATGGTGACACAAACCTTTAATCTCAGTACCAACCATAGAGACCTAGAGTTCTGTATAGACAGGCAGTGACGAGGAAGTCATGTGGTTGGGTTTAGAGCCAATGAGAAGGCAGAACAGAAAGGTAATAAAAAGACAGGACAAAGGAAGGTCTCTCTCTAAGGGGAAGGATGGCAGCGAGTGGTAAGCTAAAGGCTATTTGCTAGTGCTCTGATTTCTTGGGCTTTTAACTCTGTATTTGGCTTTGTGTTTCTTATTTAATAAGACCATTTAGAATTTCATCTACATTCTTGTAGGTCTGATCATGGTCTTCCCTAACCTTCTCTTGTGCTCAGAAAAGGTTCAACCCCCACCTCGTGACCTCCTTTCTCCTCTTGTCCCACAGCTGACCCCCCTTCAGAGGCCTTGTTGTCCTTGTCCTCTTTCTCTAGGGCCAGAATCACTGAAATTTTTTCTCTGAGGCCCAGAGAGTAAGCACTTTAGGCTCAGAGACTCACAAAGTCTGTCCCAGCTCTCCAACTCTGCTGCCATAGTGTGAAACCAATACATAGCCGAGTGGCTGTGCCTGGGTTCTAATAAAACTTTATTTATGAGTAAGCAATGGGCTGACTCTGGCCTCAGGCCTGCTCCTCTGACTAGAGTCTGACTACACAGTTCTGCTCTCTCTAGGGGTGCCTCTTTCTTCCTGCCTGGATGACCGTGGCTCTTCTGTTGGGTGTCAGTAGTAAATAGCCTTCTTGATGAGAGTACTTTTCCATTCTCCAGCATGGTTTTTTTTTTTTCTTTCCTCAGAGCGGTTATTCCCATGTGTCCATGTGTGATGGGTCACCATAATGCTTCTCCTGCACTCACCAGGGGACATTTTCATTATTACCTGCTCAGCATGGCTCCTGGGAGATTCAGTTCCTATCTCAACTTAGTCTGGGAATTGTTGAATGAAAAAACAAATACGTACATAAAAGTTAAGAGAAGTTTGTGTCTTTGATCTTCCCAAGCCTGTTTAGTGTCCTTGCCGGCACTTCTCCTCAACCCAGGCCTTGCTTCTGATCTCTTGGCTTTTGCTATGATCTCCCTGAGGTGCAAGAGAGCTGCTCTTTCCAAGGTCCTCCATCAGCTCACAGATGCTCAAGATGAGCTGGCCTCCTAGTCACTCATCTGCAAACGTGATAGCCATACTCACCTCTAGGGGCTGTTGGAAGGATCAACATGGCTAATCATTGCTGCCTTTGCCTGTTGGGAAAATCAACAGCCAGCACCAGGAGGCCTGTGATAAAAAGCCCAAAACCCAGCCAGTCCCGACAGAGCCTGGTGACAAAGGCCAATCTGAATATACATTTCTTCTGGGACAAACCATAGCTCTCCCCACTCCCTTCTTACTGACAGGATTGGATCTACTTGAAATATTTGCCATGAAAAGTGTTGGCAGAATCTGAGCTTAAAGTGTATTGTCAATGTCTACCATGTGTAAGAGTTAGAGACAACCTTGGTCCAGTATTAAGGATGGGGGAAGTAGATGCTGCTGCACAGGGCCATTCAGTTCTGTTGAACATCTGCCAGGAGCAAGCTTTGTTACATTAAACAGAAACCCAAACAGATGGAAGGTGACCAAATCAGAAATTTTATTGCATAAGGAAAAGTCACTATGAAATACAGCTGTGGGGATGGAGAGACGGCTAGACAGTTGAGAGTGTGTACTGCTCTTGAAGAGGACTGGAGTTCAGCTGCCACATCAGCTCACGACCACCTATAACTCCAGATCCAGTGGATCCAGCGTCTTCTTCTGGCCTCCACTAGTACTACACACACACACACACACACACACACACACACACACACACACACACCAGATACATATATATGCACATAATTAAAAATAAAATAAATCTTAAAATAACTATATGTGTAATAAAGAAAAGATTGAGAAGTGTCTTCCTCCCGTTAATGAGATAGGAACGACCTGTTTGTGCATATGTGTGTATGTGTATATGTGTTTGTGTGTGTTGTGTGTTTGTGTGTGTGCACGCACGTGTGTTTACTTTTTTGTTTTTCTAATTTCCTGGTCTCAGCAAATATGAGTCTGAAGATCAAGGAAGAAGTTCCACTGGGTATCATTCAAGGCTCTCCAGATAGACATCATGTGACAGAGCACCTCTTCCTGTATTTGGACCTCAGAAACTTATCCCTTCATCAAGGTTCCTTGCTTCCTAACACAGTGTTGTGAAGCCATTCCTCACGGTATGAGTTGGGTATCCACAGTCTGTGGGTAATGTCTGTGCACCCATCTCCCAGTCAGTATTCCTTACATGGGCTGAACAGAGAGGGCATGCATCATGGGAAGCAGCTCTAGTTTGGGTCAGCCAGATCTGGCCCCAAATTCTGCTGCAGCCATGACTCTGTCCTTTTAGTGACAAAGCTCTTAGCTGCAAAATGGGAAGATTGTACCAGGGCTTGGCCTAGCAAAAAGAGGATGATGCCTGGGAGGAACAAATCAAAGGCCACTCTTAGATCCTGCAGGGGCAGAGCAGAGCAGGTTTCCTGTCCATCTTTACTCTGACCCCTCCTGGTATTGAAGAGGATGTTATAACTATTGTTCCATACATGCTAGGTCTCACCAGTGTTAACTGGTATGAGATCAGGGTAGAAGGGTAGGAACAGGGCTTGAAAATGAAGACAGACCAGAGTAGCCTGGAGTGGGAGGAATAATAGACAATATCAAAATGCATCTCATGTGGTTCCAACATGTTTGTTTCATATGTGTGTGAATCTGAATTTACAAAGAAGTTTGATTCTCACATAAGTTGTCTGGGAAAGTCCAATAGGAAATTTCCTGTCTCTGCTGGGGGCACTGGAGACACAAGCAGTGGGAAGCAGAGGCAGAGGCAGGGGTGGGTGAGAGAAAAGAATGGCTTCTGAGATGACTGATCCTACTCCATGATGGCGGCACTATCCAGTGTACAAAGGCAGAGCCCCAAGACCTACGCATCTTTCTCTTTTTCTTTCATGTGTGTGTTTGTATGTATGGGATCACATGTATGCACACCCATGGGAAGGTATTCCACTTTACTTGAGACATAACCTCTAAGTTGCACCCAGAGCTTGTAGACAGTCTAGTCTAACTTGCCATCTTTCCCCAGAGACCCCTTGTCCCCACCTCCTAAGTGCTGGACACAGTGACCACCAGGCTTTCCTACCATCTATGTGGTTTCTGGAGAACCAAATTCAAGTCCTCACACTTGTGTGGCAAGTCCATCATCCACTGAGCCACCACCCAGCCCTTAGTTAAAAAGTTCTTAGCTCCTAAGACCTTTATAATGCCCACTGAATTCTCGTGTGAGTTCTAGAGAGGACATTCAGAAGACAACTCCAAGCTGAAGTGCCTGGGGGAGGAACCTTGCTCCTATGGAGCAGACACATCCCTGGTCTTCACCCACTGGGGTCCGGAGATTGGAGTAACATTCCCTTTAGCATTCAACTCAGAGGACAGCCAGGTCCAAGCATCCTCAAGAGCTCCAGATCATGAGGCCAGAGAAAGCAGAAGAGTGTTAAGATGTCTGGGCAAAGCTGAACGTGCCAGGCAAGTGCCCATCTGGCTGCTATTTCCTTCGAAATGAAGTTCTGGAAGAATTCAATGCAACCCCCCGTCCAACAGAAACACGAGTTGTTTTCCTTTTATTTTTTTTAATGTCTGTGTGTACACATGGTGTATGTGCCTGTGATGTATGTGTGTGTGTGTATGATATGCATATATGTGTACAATGTATGTGTGTGTATCTGTGTGTGTCTGTGAATAATATGCACATATGTCTACGATGTATGTGTATGTGTGTATGTATGTGTGTGAATCTGTGTGTCTATGATGTATGTGTGTCTATAAAGCTATGCAAATGTGGAGGCCAGAGGGGGACATCAGGTATCTAGATCTGTCATTTTCTTCCTTATTTCCTTGTGACAGAGTTTCTCACGGAGCCTGAAGTTAGGTTGGTGGCAGCAGCAAGAGCCACACTTCTCTTGCCTCACCCCACACCACAGTGCTGTAGTTACAGTTACACAGCCACATCTGGGTTTTTTTGTTTTGTTTTGTTTTTATTTTTTTTGTTTTTTTGTAAGTTCTGGGGATTTGGACTCAAGTCCTTGCCTACCAAGTGATCTTACCCACTGAGTCTTCTCACCAGCCCATCTGATTTCATTTAACAGGACCACCATGAGATAAACACAAGCTACCTCCTTGGGAAGAAAATCAAGGAGTACCCAGAGAGGCTTGAAAGGTAGGGAGCACAATAGAGTACTCAGAAATGTCATGGTCTTTTAAAGTAAGCAGGGTACACTTAGTAAGATCAGAGACCTCACTGCCGTCCAGAGATGGACAGTCTGATGCCAAAGGTCAGCACAGGAAAAATCTGTCCACAGGTGTTTACTGTGAGTCTCATGTTCTCCAAGGTATGTTTGATTGTGTGTTCCGAAAATGTCTTAGCTGTTGGAAATATAAACACTTTACATGTTTATATTGTTTTTCTTCCAACTAAGAAAATCGTTGCTCTTGATTCATAATCTGAAATCCCCTTAGAAGTTCAAGATGTGACTTGACAGAGGCAACCAACCCCAGGAGACTTCAAGTCACACCACGCTGGTTTTCCTTGAAAACACTGTCCCCCAGGACTGCGGTCAGTGTGGAATGTGTGCTCACAAGACCATTTGAGAACGTGAATGTGGCATGTGATTGGTCCTTCCTGTGAAAGGTCAGATTTGCCTTAATAATGGTGCATGTCATTAAGACGCAGACACTGGCCAGTGACAGACCGGAGGCAGAGTGTACTTTTTCAACCGTTCGATTATGACCTTCTGTGTGGTAACCCAGCGGTGTACATAAACACTGGAATGTGGTAGTGATTATAACGTGTGAGCAGGGCGGGAAGGTTAATTTGGCTTCATTTTGACACCTAAAGGTGTCCAGTGAAATGTTGGTTAGAAATGTCCAGATAAAGCTGTGCACCTTTCTGCTCCAAGAAAACCAGACACACACTTGGTTTGAGACTGAAAGCCAATAAGTGAAAGAAAATGCAGATAACTCAAACCATATTCACTTACCCCTGTTCCACAGTTTCTATCCTGGAAGACATGTTACCGGGTGCTTAAATTACATCTAACCAAACTCCTCCTCACTGAGCAGAGATCTGAGAACCAGCCCTCATGAGGGCATTGGGGTAGTTCTCTTCCTGGTACATGAGCCCTGGTGCCAATGCCAATGCCCAGGTCTCTCCTGGGCCTGAAACATCATCTTTATTATTATTTACAATGTTTGTGATATGTTTGGTCTTTTCATCAACCGTCAATCCTTCTTGTGCCCTTCCCATTCCTACTGAACCTCTTCCTCTTCCAAGCAGGAGGGGTCCTGGTTTCCTGTCTTTGTCTGTTTAGTTCTTCTTCTGTTGTTGTTGTTTTCACACACTGAGCTTAATTAGGGTCCCTAGCATGATTCTGGGTGGGAAGTTGCTCCCTGGAAAGCAGGCCTTTTCCAGTGGCTACAGAACTGAAGAAAATGACTCCTTTTGCTGAACCAATCACTAACTGCCAATAGCTCCTTAGGGGTGGTGACCACGTGAGCCCCTCCCCCATCCATGATGAAGTGCTGAGAATGCCTTCCCACCCCTTGTCTGCCCCCATCTTCTGTAGGTCTTGTCAAAGCACCATCTTGATAAACCTCCTAGGACACTTGTAGGCCTCAATGCCTCAGCTGTGCGAGTCTCCCAAGAAGTGTCCCCGGCCTTGGAGCATGTCCTCCCAGGCTGTCATTACACACCACCTCTGTCATGCACTGGCCCCTGGTTCTGAAATTCCAACAGTCTCTCTGTACAACACACCCAAGTCTCCACAGTTCTCTATGTTCTTGCAATATGCAATATGAATATCAATATGAATATCAATATCAATATGGAGCCAAAGTACCCATGAGTTACCTTAAATAACCAGAAAACCTGAGCAGATTCCTTCTCTCACAATACTTTAGCAGAGTTCTGAGGACCACAGCATGCTTTGTGGGTATCAACTGTCTTTTTAAACAGACCATGAGACTCCAGAACCAAGATGGTGGATGGTCCCATGAAAGGCATGAAATCCTCATGTGATGCTCACTTCTGCATCTTAGTCCATCCCAGACCAAACGACCTACTGTTCTGCTTCCAGGAATCCCCATGGACAGAAGGGCAAATCAGACTCAACCAATGCCTCCCCTAATTTGCCTTTAGAGTTCCTGCAGAGCTTTAACATTGACTCTTGCTCAGTAGCCAGTTTACCATGACAATCCCTGGATTCTGTCCCCTTGTACAGAACAGAAGTCTAGACCATGAGCTGAAGGAACGCCCTGCAACTCGAGAGATGAGTAGTTATAAAGTCCATTCAAAAATCCAGTTCCTCACACTGAAGGGCAGGGAAGCCATCACTGGGATGAATAACCCGTTATCTGACCACGGGGGAGATCTCAGCCATACTAGGCTACTGTGCAAGAAACAGGGACTTGGCAATTCCACATTCCTGACTATAATGTATGGTCCTGTCGTCTACCACTCATGTGACTTCAAGTAAGATATATGTCTCAATGCCTTGGTTTCCTCATCAGGAAATGGGAAAAGTTTAAGCATTGATGGGCTCTTGAAGAAATTCAAAGAGATGTCAAATGCATTGGTGCACACAGTAGGTGCTTGCCAAATGCCGCTCCCTCTCTCTCTAATCTCCATTCCAAAGTCAAGGTTCTGCCCCTCCTGGCTGATACACCCTGCCCTCCTTTCAAGGCTGCACGTGTGTCTTATAGAGGTGTGTCTGTGGTTGGAGTCTTGTAAGTAGGTGCCTTTGGACTCAGTCTGCATCTAAGCCATGGCTTCATTGTCTGCATCCTGTCAAGTATGGTTCAAGTTGTTTAATCTTCCTGCCTCCGCTTTGCCAATCATAAAATGAATACAGAACAGATCATACTCACCACGGAGGAGTATTATGGATATCAGCAAGACATTGGTAGGAAAGCCCTAACAAGGCCTGGAGTGCCAGCCTGAGCTATCTGCCGCTCCTCATTTCCCCGAAGCACCTGGGAGAGGAGAAATCTGCGGAGTGTCCAGGAGGGGGGCAACTTCAGAAATGCTCTGCCTTGTAATCTCAACCCCCTCCACAGGCTCCAAAACTGTGGACTGTGTACAAAGCCACTTTACACATCTCCAAACTCAGGATTTGAACAACAGCCCTCCAGGTCCACTTCCAGCTCATGAGTCCATCCTTCCATCTGGTCCTCATCTCAGAGAAGAGGCATCCGGAGGACGAGGCCAACTCTGTCGGTTCCAATTCCTTTCATTTTTGCTCCCAACCACTTCTGCTCAGGTGCTGCCTGCCCAGTTGTTCCCAACAGTGTCACTCCAAGCTCTCTTCCTTCCCCTGCAGTTAAATAAAGACAACGACCACCGTAATAGTAACAACAGCAAACAGATTGTGGACTAAGGACAGGATTTGGCACCTACCGGATCTTTAGAATGACCCTTCCATACTCCCCTTCTTGAGGCTGAACGTGTGGGTGTGGGAAGCAGCCAGTCAAAGGACCTCCCCCTTGACTGCTCACACTACAGCATGAAGTACGCATGTGCAACACGGTTCACACTACAGTGTGAAGTACGCATGTGCAACAACTAGCCCTGGAGACTCCCATCGAGACTCTATCCTCACACTATACACAGACGGCAGAGAGGTGCTTCTCTGTATTTGCTGGGATGTAGAGAAAGCAACTCAAGGCCCAAAAGAGCTAATTGCCCATTTTCCCCTTTCCAGTCGGGAAGCTGGGATGCATGAGTCTCTCTGGAGCTTTGAAGGTAAATTCTACTTGAGCCAATCAATAGTCTTAGAAAACGCAACTTGACTGAGCAAATATTTGCCTGGACTCTCAGGCCTTGAGAAGCATCCCTGGAGAGACTTGTCAAGGGGGTCCACGGGGCCCAAGGCAGCTGCTCTGGTTTCTTTTCCTGAACAAGCACTTCACAGTCGCCTGACACTTTGAATTGTGTAACCCATAAAATTAACAACTGCCTACAAGATCAAAGGGCCCTTTGGACACTGTAAAACAAGGGACAGAGGACAGACCTCATCTCTGGCATGACAAATCCCCTAATCTACAAAGAGAAAGGAGAACCTGGCAGAGGATAGCTCCCTGACTCCCTAGCAGGGGACCAAGTGACCCCCAAAAGCTTTGGGAAAAAGTGAAGAACCTTGGAAGGTACATAATATTTAAATACTAAGTTCCTAGAGCCAGATGTGGTGGCTCATGACTATAATCCCAGCTCTCAGGAGATGCAGCAGAGGATTGCCACAAGCTTGAGGCTAGCCCAGGCTGCAGAGTGAGATCACCTAAAAAAAAATTCAACCTTCAAGCAATGTAAAAACAGAACTGCACATGTTTTAAGGCCCTCCATATCATTTTGAATAGCCAATTGTGCTCATTTTCAATGATAAAACACTACAATTGAAATATGAAAGCAGTAATAAATAAGATACATTTTTGACGTCCACAATGGCCGGTTTTGAGGAGAATGTGTGTAGTGCGCTTATATCTGCCAGCTTTCAGTCCTGATTTTCGGGAGTTTCGGGACTGGAAAGCATCATACGTAATATGCACTCATATTATTAAATTAAGCATAGCTTTGGGCCCCGCTGAAGGAAAGTTCAAGTGAATAAAGTAAGGAATTATTTCACAGTAAACAAAACCCTTGGCTGATATTGTAAGTTTTATCTGTCCCTGGAAAGCCCATTCATGTTCTCAGCACTCCAACTCTGACGACAGCACACATCAAACCTGGGATAATGCATCCCTGCGTAGGCAGACCAGGAGATGGGACCAACAGGTCTTATCAAAGTAGGGGCTCACATACTAAAAGGATCAGATGTACCAGACCTAACCTAAGGTATGCAGTATTGACTTGGACATGAACAATGCTGTTCTATGCGCCAGAAGCCTGGGAGAAAAAAGGAAAAAGTGGAGAGGGGGAGGAAGAGACAGAGACAGAGAGAGAGAGAGAGAGAGAGAGAGAGAGAGAGAGAGAGAGAGAGAGAAAGAGAGAGAGACAGCCCACTTTGGCTTTGCTGGTGTGACAGATAAATTTGTCAACTTGCCACAAGTTAAAATTATCAAGGAAGAAGTTCCAGTCAGGGACTTCTACCTTGGGCTGGTCCGTGAGCATGTCCCTGGAGGACTGTCTTAATTAAATCAAGTGATGTGGGAAGGTTTAGCCCACTGTGGGAGGCACCATTCCCTAAGCAGAAGCCTTTGAATTACACGAGATTGGAGACATGAGGTTAGCACAAACAACTGAGTGTGCATAAATACATTGCTCTATGCTATTTACCATATATATGATGTCACTGTCAGAAGTTCCTGCCATGGCATCCCTGCTGTGGTGGACTGTAACCTGGACTTGTGAGATAAAACGACCCTTTTCTCCCCAAGTTACTTTCTGTCAGAATATTTTGTCACAAGCCACAAGAGTGAAAATGGGACAACTGGTCTCTCAGATACCCAGGTCTTGGGTCATTGCCCTACAGAGGACTGAGAAATATACTTCTCTCCTAGGAAGATACAGCAGTCCCCATACAAGAAGTGAGCAATAGCTCGAAGATTCTTGGAAAAGAGCCACAGGTCCCAGGCCACAGGCTACAGGCCACAGGCTGGGATGTTTCTGAGCTAGAATGAGTGGGATTAACTTCATAGGGTGAGGGGAACGAGGGTGAGTCATGACCCAAGGTGAGGCAGGGAGATGAGGGAGAGGGAGAACGGATGGATGGTGGCGCTCGCTACACTGGACCAGGCTGAAAGGAAACGGGGAGGTTAATGTTAACACGCTGGGCAGGAGCTGCTGACAAGACAAGACATCTGGATGGTGAAGGCCACAGTCCTTATGAGTGGGGTTTGCAAACCCTTCTAAGTTGTACTGGGATTGACTTCATTGAGAAAGATGACCAGGGAGACCAGGGAAGGAGAAGGAAAAGTGGATATGGTTCCTGGCTCCCAAATACCTGGGCATTGAGGGCTATAGAAAACAAGAGCTACTATCCTATCTGTCCCCCGGGGAGACACGATCCCATTTGGTTCTCTGCTCCAAGGGAGGAGTCCAGTGACTATGTAATGAATGGAAGAAGGAAGGAATAAAAGAATGCATATGAGTTGCCTACAAGCAACTGCCTTGCAAATTTTATTGTATTTTGTTTAGCTATAAAAGACATGCTAATTGCATAGATTATACAAAGTGGGTCACATGTCACAGATGGAAACACCCACACCTCAACCACATCTCCTCAAATAAACAGAAGCAAATGGACCAGGTGTGTTTTGCTATCTTTCCCTTGACACTTCCGAATTTCAAATGCACAAATGAGGCACGGATTCCGGGTGTGTGTGGCTGGTCCACGATGAGAGGGCAGATCCCTCACACAGAAGTGGGGGTGGGACCCATTTTCCTGATTGCAACCAGCATGACAGGATTCCTGCCCCTTGGCATGACTCAGAGATAAGACAGAACATTCCTCTTTTCAATTACTGTCATGACTGACATGTTCTTCAAGCCCCTCCTGTCCAGTGGGATGTAGAAATGGGGAAAGGAGGCCTTCTGAAAGCCAGCCCTTCCACGCAGAACCACGGCTGCTAATGGAATCCAGCATCTCGCTGTCTCCTCCACAGAGCCCTTTGTGGAGAGATGTTGAAGAATGGAACGCTGGTGGTGCACGCATGTGGTCTGGCAAGTGCAATCTGCACGCTCGCTGCATGCAATCTAAATCTGCAGGCCTGGGGCTGGGAGTTCTTCCTCTCCCTGTGGCATTTACATCATTATGCAGCTCCGGCAGAAATACTTTAGGGGAGATCTTCTAACTGCCCATGAGTGGGTTTCAGATTTGGAGGGGTGTGTAAGTTCTGTCTTTTCAAACCATATAGACAATTTTAAAAAGGCAGAATCTTCCCCAAAAAACTGAAATTAAAAAGGGAAACAAAGAATTCTCAGAGTTTGGCTGTAATATGTACCCACAGGACAGGGAGGCAAACTGGAATACTGCACGAATCTTATTCACTCAACAGAGCTCCACTGTCCTACCAACTGGGACACAGTGCATCCCTCTTCTTCCCTCTAGGGCAGGATGACCCACTGTCATTCCATCCAGGACATGATAAGTCACTGTCCTTCTCACTGGGGAAGGACGTCCCATTGTCCTTCTACCTTGGACAGAAAGTCCCACTGTTCATCCACGCAAGATCGGGTGCTTCATTCCTCTTCCACCTGGGGAGGTGTTCCAGATTGTCCTTCCAATCAGGACAGGATATCCCGCTGTCCTATCTGGGGACAAAACACACCACTATCCTGCACACGACAGGATGTCCCACTCTTCTTCTTCCTAGAGAGAGGATGCACACAGAAAGCAGGCATTATTAACCAATGGAGTCTAGAACAAAGAGCCATTGAGAGAAGAGAACAGAGGTGTCCCCGAAGAGCAGGTGTCATGCTCAAGGACAGGACAGAGTCAAATGACAAATGAACATTCCCCACAGAAAATGACCGCTCTGTGCTACTCTGAGCTGATGGAAGAACTGTGGCAGAGTTCTCATCAGCAGGGGCTCGGCTGGAAAGGCTGACCACGTGCTCAACCACAGTGCCCAGGCCTGGCTCTTTCCAGCCACCCAGCTTTAGGCTAGCTAGAGTATCTAAGTGTCATTCTCCTAACCCAGGCTCAGAGGGGAACTGCCTTCAGCAAACGTGAGTTTAGGGAGGAAAAAAACTTCACAAACGATCTCTTTCTGTTACTATAATAAAAATACCTTGATAAAGCAACTTGAGACAGAAAGGGTTTGTTCTGGGTCATAATTCAAGGGTACAGTCCCCCAGAAGTAGGAGGCAGGAGCTCGAAGCAGCCAGGCATATCATATTCTCAACTGGAAAGCAGAGAGGGATGAACTCACACTGCTGCTCAGCTCCCCTTTCCACTTGAGCAGTCCAGGATCCCAGCGAGGGAATGGTGCCGCCCCCAGTGGGCGGGTTCCCTGTGTTAAATTAGTACAACCAAAACCATCTCCACCGGGCACACCTAGAGGCTTATCTCCTCCCAGGGGTTTCTAGAGCTCAAGTTGACAATCAACTCTAGCCATCACGTAATCAGGCACATTCTTGTCATCTTAGGAATTAGAGTTTGGCCCCACATGCTCTATCCCTGGGAAACACGTCCATGCTCATTGTGTGCCACATTCCTGAGAGAAGGATGCCAGCTCCCAAGGACGCCAACTACGCCACTCCAGCGCACAGCACGTCCTCACCTTTCTAACTGTGTTGTCACAGTACAGTAGAACATCTCACCCAAGCCCGTCGGCAGTGAGACGCCATCTCCGAACTCTCTCCTCCTCCCTCAGCCTCACCAGCCACAGTGAGGAGACCAGGGACGGGAGAATTTGTTCTTAGCCTTTGACAGTTTCCTACGCGCATATGAATTATTCGGGTTATTTTCACCACATCACTCTCTCATTTTTCCTTCCATCTCCACTGAATCCCTTCCTCCCAACAAGTCCCCCTAGTTTGCTTGATGTGGCTGTGATAAAACACTGACCAAAGGAGTCTGGAGAGATGGCTCAGTGGTTAAGGGCACTGAATGTTCTTCCAGAAGATCCAAGTTCAATTCCCAGCACCTACCTGGCAGCTCACAACTGCCTGTAACTCCAAGATCTGACACCCTCACACAGACATACATGCAGGCAAAACATCAATGCAAATAAAAATAAAAATAGATAAATTATTAAAAGAAAACAAAAACCTGACCAAAACCAAGATGGGGAGAAAAGGACTTATTTCAGCCCACAGGTGAGCTGACACATTTTGGTGCTGGCCGCCATTGTGGCAGGTTTTCCTCTGGAGTTGCAAGGGCCTCTCTTCCTTCCCTCTTTAACCCATGCCATCTGAGCAGTCAAGGCCAGGCAAGAGAAGCTTCCCCAGAGCCTGATAGGGAGGGGACAATGAAGTCCCCAGTGTCACATGGAGAACTGAGACTGAAGAATTGAAAGTGATGTCAGATGTTATGCATTTAAGAGAAGGGACCCAGCATCCCACAGGCAGAGGCAGGAGAATCTTGAGTTCAAGGGTATCCTGAGCTACTTTGGGAGACCGTCTCAATAAGGAAGGAAGGAAGGAAGGAAGGAAGGAAGCAAGGAAGGAAGCAAGGAAGGAAGAAAGGAAGGATGGTTCAGTGGGCAAAGGCTTCTGCCGCTAGGCTTGACCACCTGAATTCAATTCCCAGGAGCCATGTGGTAGAAAGTGAGGATGGGCTCCCAAATTGTCCTCTGGCCATCACACACATGCTGTGGAGCAAGTCCCCAGCCCCACACATATGCACAAAATAAATAACTGAATAGTAAAGAATACTATTAAAGTAACAAATAATTCTAAATAGTCTCATCCGTGGTGCCACACACCGTGGTGACATCATTAAAACAAGCTCACAAGTCAAGACTATGACATCAGAAGGCCGAGGGATGCAAATACAGAACTAGATTGTTCTGTGCCTCCACGGCACCCCAAATGCCTCCAGTAAGCCACATCAAGTGATGTACAGACTTCTACCTCTGGGATAGGTTGCAGGTCTTATTTCCTTCTTACCTTTTGTTTATGTGTATGTGTTCTGCTTACATGTATGTCTGTGCACCACATGTGAGCAGTGCCTGTGGAGGTCAGAAGAGGGTGTCATATCGCATGGAGCTGGAGTCAGACAGTTGTGCACCACCACTATGTGGGTGCTGGGAATCGAACCTGGGTCCTCTGCAAGAGCAGCAAGTGCTCTTAACCCCTAAGCCATCTCTCCAGCCCTTATATTTTACA
Source organism: Peromyscus eremicus (assembly GCF_949786415.1). Lineage (NCBI taxonomy): Eukaryota > Metazoa > Chordata > Mammalia > Rodentia > Cricetidae > Peromyscus > Peromyscus eremicus. Next base: position 6,620,422 of record NC_081429.1, on the reverse strand, counting down.
TTCAAAATGATTACTTAGTCTGGGATCTGGACTCCAGGGGTGAGAAAGGAAAAGGGCATGAAAGGAGTCTCTTGTGTCAATGCTCCTCCAGGGACAGTTAAAGGCGGGGATGTCAGGGAAGGGCTCTCATGCATGAGAGCCAAATAGTGCCTGTCACAAGACTCTGGCAGAGCCGGAGCTTGCACAGAGCCGCCACAGCCCTCTGCAAGAAGCATTTCTGAAAGGACATCTGCCCAGCAAGTGTTCAACCTCAGACTGATGTCGCCCTGGTTACTGATCCCTACTACACAAAGACTGTTGTTCCGAAATATCTGACATCCTCCTCATTTTTATCTTGAAGGATTTCTCCCTGGCGCACCCTTTTTAAAAATGCCAAAGCTTATAGCACACTCTCCCTTTGTAATTCTTTGCTGTTTCCAAAGATAGCCAAACATAGACTCTTTCTCCATGTTTCGTTTTAGATTGACAGAAGAAGAGGCAGGGAGAGCCAGGGGTTCCCGAAAGGAGGGAGGGAAGAGAGGGAGGGAGAAATGGGGGAAACCCTGTTCTTCTCTGGAGTAGCTGCAGCCGGTTCACAGAACAAGGTGCCAGGACCCTCACAGGGCTAGTCACCTGTGTCCTGTTAACAAAGGTCCCCACAGTGACTTCCTGCTTGGGAAAAACACAAATGTGTGTTCTAAATAACCCCCAATTCCCTGCTGGACAGGCGGTGGGTTGTCTGATGGTCTTTGTTTCTTCAGTCCTTTCTCCAGACTGCCTCTGTTCACTGCCACAAGAATGACTGCCTGTCATATTTAGGAATGTGCATTCATTTGATTCCTACCAGTTTAAAATGCTCCACCCCATATCCCCACACCGGGACCTGTCTACTTGAGAACAGAATATCACTTTACCCCAGACTCATGGCCATTATCTCCCTCACTAGGGGTGCCCTCTGCACCATGTGTGGGCAGGGAGAGACCCCTTTCCAGACACAGACTCCACCCCAGCACTCATGTCAAGTCCTCAGCAACAGGGAGACAGGCTCTGCCCTGCTTGCCACACGCAGTCTGAAGAGAACGATGCTCTGTCCCAACAAGGAGACGTCTACCCATAAACGCAACAAACTCTTTCATCAACTTGAGGCTGCCCACCTCTGTGGACCAGCCAGAGAGAAGCATCAACCCATGAAAAACAGACACCTCCGAGTCCTTCCCACCCTACCCCCACCGCAGCCACTCTGTCCTGTCCTTCCAGCCACATCGCCTTGGAAACCAGAACAATCCCCCAAACATCCCAGGATTCCCACGCACTCAGGAACTCTCCTGGAGATGGGTGGGGGACAACAGTGATTGTTTTCGCAGATGAAGGAACCAGGAGAGAGCTTAATCGCGTCTTCCCCAGTGGCCTGAGTCCCTGGGTTACTTACAGCTGTGCCCCCCAGCCACTCTGCATAAACCTAGGGAGCGGAAACTTGAGTGTGAGCTCAAAACAGGCCACCAGAGGCTTCCTGGCCACTTCCCCAAGGACCTACCAAGGCAGTCATGGCCATGGATCTCCTCCCCCATGGGCAGAAAGGCAAGGCTTAGCCTCCAGGGACCTGGGGACACATCATAGGCCCTGACTCTCAGAGAATAGGTCAGGGGTGTGGGCAGGCCAGATAGGAAAGGGGAGGAGGTGGTTGGGGAGTCGAAGCCACGGGGGAGGGGGGTGCAGGGAAGGACTTTCAGACAAACATTTGTTTCCAATGCTGAAGGTTCCAGGCATGGATTCCCAGTGCAACAGGCAGGCCTGTACTGGGCCAACAAAGTGTCCTGAAGAAGTCACACAAGTGCTGTGACTTTCTGTCCCATTAACCCTAGGTGTGCTGGTTGGGCATTCAGCAGGAGGACACTCTAGTCCAACAGGTGTAACCTTGCACTCCCAGGCAGACAGCCTTCTGAGCAGAGATCATCACAGGACTCAGCTGCCTCTGATGGTCCCTGCAAGCAGTTTTAATAAGAGACCAGATGCTTGAATCTGTGACTCTTTTCCAGAGTCTTCCATCTACATCCTCTGTGCTTTCTGCCTAACACCCATCTCTTTCACAGACTTCAGGCTAGCTAACCCTCCCTTGATCTTGGCCTGACTCCATCCTGCACTCTGCTCTGGTTCCTGTCTCTAGCCGCCACCCTGTGACTCAGTTTCTAATGAGGACATCTCAGTGCCAGGGCCTCTGATCAGGCAGACAAACTGCGGCACACACCCAGAGGAGCCCACGCGATGGCAGGCACTACTCCTCTTGACTCCTGTGTGCACGTGGCACCGTGCCTGTGTCTCAGGGAACAAAGGCGCTTCCGAGCAGGGTACGGCAGGGCAGCACCGGGAAGGCACCGCTGTGCGGCTGGGCACAGGCCCCCATTTCAACACTCCCATCCACGTTCTCCATCCAAGTCCCACCTTCTCAGGCAGCCTGGCGTTTGTCCTGCACTGAGGGCAAAATGCACAACACTCCAGTTTGCCAGACACGATTTTAAAGTGGATTCTACAGTTTGAGCTAACAGAGCTGAACATCACACACACACACACACACACACACACACACACACACACACACACGAGCTCACACATTCACACAAGCGTACATACTCACACAAACACACAGCAGATGGGCGCACTAGCACAAACAGAGCATGTCAGGGAAGCCACAGTCTATGTCCTGCTGCCCTGGGACTTGCCAAAAGCAGTAAGAAGAGGAAGATGGGGTGTTATTTGCATGTGGGGAATCCCAAGACCTGAATGGGGACTGAGATGAATCTACCAGAGCAAGTGAGGCAAGGTATCCTCCATAGGAGGCTGCCATGACCCCCTACATCCCTGGGGATCTGATGGAGTCCTGGATGGAAGGCAGATTGACAGCTCCTCCTATAAAGTGGGCAGATGACCAAGGCTGGTTGGGCTAAAGGCTCCCCACTGCCTTGACTGCTCCAAGGGACCTAGGTCTTAAGAATGCAAGGTTGGGATCACCTCTGACATTATTTTCGAGAAAGAAAGCTAACATTAGCATGTTCTTAACATCAAAGAAAACTTGTTTCCAGAAAAACTTTCACGAGGAGCAGGGAAAGTCTATGGGGGCCAAGGTATAACTTCAGAATGTTGGAGAAGTGACCTCACCATATAGAATGTCACCAGCTACTAAAAGACACAGGAAATGTGAATCTTGCATTTAGTGTGTAGTTCCAGACTTAAAGTAGGCTCATTCAAGGAAGAGGAGAAGACTCAGGCTAAAGAAGTGAACTCTTTTCGACTGTGAAATAACCTTTGACCAGTGTAAAGTTCTAGAACTAGGTTTTCAACAGCTAAAGCAGGCAGGCTTCAGAGACCACCATATTACATGAGGTACTCAGAGGTGGCTGAGTGCAAGGAGACATTTGGTGCTGTCCTTCATAATGTCTCACAGTCTGGGCCCAGGCTTTTTGTCCAGCTAGAATATTCTGGAACAGTATGCCTGCCAGCATCAGGCAGCAGAGCCATGCAGAGACAGTGACCAGGCATGGGCAGCCACTGAACTATCACTATGAGATCAACTTTATTCACTGAGTGACACTGAGGTCCCCAAGGAGCACCTGATTACCAATGCATGAAAGTTATGCAAGAAGATCTCTTGGGTCCTCCAGATGAGCTGCACAGGGATACAGGGTTAGACTCGGGGATGGGGGCTGCAATGTCCCACCTTTGTGACTCTTCTCTTCGATGTTTGGAGAACAGCCACCCTCAGAGCTAAACCTCAGCCCCCTTTTTGCCAGGGAGCAGAACTGGTGTGACTCCTCTTTTCCTGAGCTTCTCCTTGACTTATCCCTGCCCTGGGTGTTGATGCAAGCTCATGGAGGCTTAAACCAAGCACCAGGCCCCGCCCACTCATGGTTCAGAAGGAGCCCTATGGCTCATCCTGTGGCAGGCATCCACCCCAAGCTCTGGGATTTCTGAGTTAGCTGCCCTTTTGCTTTTTCTTGGTTTTGAAGCAAGGCCAATGCAGTTTTACAGGCTCTTGCTTCCCAGAAACTGACAGATCCAGGTGTCTCTATGTTGACTCCCCCTCTCTCCCCTCCAGTTATGGAGACAAGAATAAAATTCCTTTCTAAAACTGATCTGCACCCTCTTTTATTTTTACTCAGTAGCAGTAAATCAAAACCAGACAACATTATGCACTGTAACAGGGGCTTTCATGCAGTTATTTCTCTTTCCCGGGTGTTTTCTAGAGATTTTGTTCCCAAAATTTGCCAATCATAGAAGCCATGCAATACACAGCTTCCTGACGGTTCTGTGTTGGTTACACCTAGGAGAGCCGTGGGGACTTGTACTCCAGGCGTCTCAGCAGCCATTGGTCCCTGAGCAAGCTGTTCGGCCCGCCTTATACTTGGCTCTCACCTGCAAACTCAGGCAAAAAGATTTCCTGTGATGCTGGCAGAGCATGGGATGCATAGTCGGGCAGATGTCCATTGGCCTCCCCTCTGAGGTAGCTGTTCCAGGACGCTACAGAGCGGGAGCTATAGGTCCAAGACTGCTGCATTCTAGGCTGCAGAATGCACAAGAACCACACAATCAGTTCTCTAGCTCAGGGGTATTCCACGGTGAGCCAGACACTTAAGAGATTCCCACTCTCCAATCCCCGAACATGCATGGAGCTCTAGTGCAGAATTCTGGGAACAACTGCAAAAGGCCCTGTCCTGAGATGCCACTGAGCCTAGGCATCCATAGAAACAGCAGATCTTCCTTTGAACCAAATTAAAGCAAAACAGAGTTTGCTTACTGTTGCTGTGATCAACACCATGACCAAAAGTTACTGAGGGGGAAAAGGGACTATTTCATTTGACAGCCTACAGTCCATCATGAAGGGAAGTCAGAGCAGGAACTCAGGGCAGGAACATGGAGGCAGGAACTGAAACAGGAGCCATGGAGGAGTGCTGCTTACTGGCTGGCTCTCCATGGCTGTTTTATTTGCTTCCTATACCTCCAAGAACCAGCAGCCCAGGGGTGACACTGCTTACAATGGGCTGGACCTTCTCACATCAATCCTCAATAAAGAAAACGCTCCCCCTTCCATGGACTTGCCTACAGGCCGATGTGGTAAAGAAATTTTCTCAATTGAAATTCCATCTTTCCAGGTGACTGTAATTTGTGTCAAGTTGGGGGGAAAAAAACCTGACCAAGACAGTGTGCATCTCTGCTGCAGCCTGGGATTTCTAGCCTCCCTGGCTTATCAACCCTTTAGATAAAGGATGTCTCAGCTGGATGTTAACACTAACAGGCATGTGTCCTGTACCTTCTGGCCCCTGGCCCAGCCTCTATAATCCAGTGCAGATCAGAGTAGAAGTCTGGGAGGTACATCTAGTAAGAACTTGAGCTGTGGACACAGTTGGCAGGCCTCTTTCCCTACATGACCCTTTCCCAGCCTGAAGCATCAGTGGCCCAAATTCTAATTGATGGGGAACTGGGATGTGCGTTTTTTTTTTCCCTTCTGACTGTACCTCTGTATTTTACTTGGGTGAAAGGCTGGTGTCAGATACAAACAGAAGGAGGCGGATTGACTCTGCCTGCAGGCTGTGGTGAGGTTTATGGGCTTGCTGGCTGCTAGCCAACCCATCATCTTATGCCCATGTAAGAGAGCAAGCAAGATGCAAAGGAGTGTCCCTTACTGGGTCACACAGTTTGGTCAGTGCAGAGGTGTGGAAGGCATGTGATACACCTCAACCCTTAAGCAAGGATCCCCTTTACTTTTCTCTTCCCCTTTGAGGTACGTGCATCACCAATGTCCCTAGTCCAGGCAACAGGCAGGGCAGTTCCCAGCATAGGTTCCTCACTCACACTGAGTCCAAGCCGAGTCCCTTGGCTCAGATGCAGCCAGGATTAAGAAATGAAGTCGGGTTGACAAAACAGTCTTTGACTAAAGTAATCCCAGATTGTCTTAGAGCTGTTGACATCATGAAGGTTTGTAACACAAACATGGCCCAGGGGCCAAAGTTCCCATAGGGAACTTTGTGCTAATCATCTCAGAAAGGAGCTGTTACCATGGTGACTGTGTAGGACTAAACAAGAAAAATTGGGACTGGCTTAGATTATGACAGAGTGTTGGTTTTTTGATTGCTAATTTTACTTACTGTGTGTGTGAGTGTGTGGAGTGTGTGTGTGTGTGTGTGTGTGTGTGTATGGAGTGTGTGTGTGTGTGTGTGTGTGTGTGTGTGTGTAGATTAAAGGACAACTTATAGGAGCTGATTCTCTGTCTGCCATGTGGTTCTTGATGGTCAAGTTCTGACTGTCAAGTTTGGTGGCAGCCTTTACCAGCTGATCCATCTTGCCAGCACAGATCATGTCTTTAATTCATAAACTTAGCGGCCCTCTTAGAGGGTGTTTCCAGATTTGAAGATGTTATTTATTAGGTTTGGTACAGAAAAGGGCTTACCCAAGTTTCGACTCTTGCAATCTGCCAAGAAGCCGTGTACCCTACTTCCTTAAAGAAATTGATGGGTAGTAGGAAACATTTCTTGGCTCCACTTAGAAACCGGGTTGCAAGTGTTCTGTCCGTGATGTACTGGAGCCCTTTGTAATGCCAAGTCACAAGGCACAGCAGGACCGCAGTGGTCCTGGCACAGAGCACATTTCTAAGTATCTGTTTTGACAGGAAAGGATCAGATGAAGCTAAGTTGTGAAGGTGAAGAATTTCTTGAAGGAGGGGGTGCGATTCTATATTACTTTTGACAACTGAGCCATTCTTGAGATAGGAGTATTAATAGGTAAAATAGAGAATTAGCTTAGACTATCGGATCAGCAAGTCAGAAAGAAGCGCAGTTACTGTGGTGACTGTGTATGACTAAACATCAAGAAAAAATGGAAATGGTTTAGATTATGTTGGGTTTATTATTATTGCTGTTTTGATCACATTTTTACTTTTGTGTGAATGTGCACATGTGTATGTATGTGTAGATCAAAGAAGAACTTATAGGAGTGTGTCTGTATTTCATGCTGTATCTAGTATATGCTTAGTCTAAACAATGCAATGTTTATCTGAAATTCAAATGCAAGTGGGTAGCCTGTACATGTCTTTGCTGCACCCTTTAGTGTTGGGTGGTGGCGCTGGCAGACATTTCCAGGGTAATCCTGTCCTTTTATCACTTCTTAGGAATAGACACCACTCCTCAGTTTGGGCTGCACCTCGCCTGTATCCCTTTATTAACTGGATGTTTCTGTTGTTTTACATTGCTAGTTCATACTCAGGTTTCCATAACTCAGTATGGACTGCCACCAAGTCCTGCAAATAATTTTTTATTATGCTCTGAGAACATTTTTTTTAATTTGTATTGATTTTTTTTGTACATTGGTGTTCTGCCTACATGTATGCCTGTGTGAGGGGGTCAAGTCTCCTGGAACTAGAGTTACAGACAGCAGCAAGCTGCCATATGGGTGCTGAGAGTTGAACCCGGGTCCTCTGGAAGAGCAATCAGTGCTCATAACCACTAAGCCATCTCTCTCCAGCAAATGATTTTTCAATTGCATGAACCATATCGTTATCTATTTCCTGTGCTGTAGCAATATATTTCCATATTTCCAACTCATAGAGGAGATTTGCATGCCGTTATGGTTCAAAGAAGAAAACTAAAACACCATGGCGCTGCTCCTGGTTTCTACAGCTGGTTAGCATGGCTCTGAGTATCCAAATGTGGAAGTTGGTTTCTTCAGTTCCAAGCACAATGCATTTGCCCTGGCTGTTAAATTGCTTGCTTGCCTGTAACAGAATCCCTGAAATCTCAACAGGGAGTCTCAATAGCAAAGGGCTACTCCCTGGCAGAACATTCAATAAAGCTTCAGTAGGAGCTGCAGACCTTCCCCCATGCTTATGTGCTCTCCTTCTTCCTAGCATGTGGTCACTCACCCTCTGCCTCCCAGCACAGTGACCTGTGTTGCTGCCCACAGCTCTCCTTTGCAAAGGACTCAGGCTTCCTCATGTCTACACTTACAGAACTTCTTGGCACAGTCATCCAAAAGGATAATGATATGCTTGGGGGAGATTCTGATTGGTCCAGCTGGAAGCAGCCAGCCCTGGTCCAGTAGCATCTGGGAGTAGATAATTCCCATTGGGTGAATTCACTGGTATGTTCTCAGTAGGGGTCTTTGATGCACGTCTACCCTAGTAATTAAGCTGCAAGGATGGTGTCTAAATTATCTGATCTGCCAGCCAGATTCCCACAAGTAGATTCTGCACTGAGGCATGTTTGGGGGTGTTGAAGGCAATCTCACCCTAGAGTCACCAATAATCTTGTTTACACATGCCACAGTATTTCTGAAGATTGCCAGCTCATCTCAGGAGTCTGGAACAGTAGCCTACAAGCAATTGGCTTGTGATCACTGTGCAAACAGTGGAAGCCATCAACAAAGACCTGTGCAGAGAAAATGAACAAAGTTGCTACTACAGATTTTCTAAGTATTACATTTGGTTAAAGACCTACGCAGTGACCCTCAGTATCTCAGGACCCCATGGAAAACCAACTGCTCCATGCCAGCCCTCCACTCTCACCCCTTTTCTGTACGTTTGTTTATGTTGGTACATAATTAATCCTCATCAAGACAATGTACAAAACAGCCACGGGCAGAGGGAAAGATGCCTAGCCATACAACCATAGATGTGAGAGTTTCTCTACCACTCCCAGGTGAACAGAGGCCATAGTTCAGGAGCAGATGAATTTGCGTTTCTGGCTCTTTGACTGGAAATGCCATGAGCTCCCTCCCATCCATAAAGATGTTTTAATGGCCACGTGGCCTCATTCCTACTCAGTCCTCCTTCTCGGATGTCTTAGACCACTCCCATGTTTCCTGGTCTAGCCCTTCTTGTAATCAGTGCCCATCATGAGCAGGGCCAAGCTTTTGCCTAAATCCATGCAGATTGTTTATTACTGCGCTCCTGATTTCATCTTTGACCCTGTGGCTACTCAGGAATGTTTTGTTTTTGTATTGCTTTGTTTCAACTTTCCAGTGGCCGCAGTTTCCTGTTTATACATCCATTATTTAGTTCTAGTTTTATTGTTCTGTGGTCAAAGAATTCAGATGGCACAGTTTGCTCTTAGGAATTTATTGAGATTTTTAAGTAGTTCAACACACAGTCAGGTTTTGCAAATGTCCCAGGGAAGGTTAG
>NC_081429.1:6211792-6311080 GCF_949786415.1 Peromyscus eremicus | reverse complement strand
TCCCCAGGACAGTTGCAAAGAGAACGTTGCCTCCTTGGGCATGGAATGCTCTGTGACAGGCTCCCCAGCACTAGCCCTACGCTCTATAAACGTCCTGACAGAGTTGTTGCCATGTGGTCCTGCACGAGGAGTATTTGGTGGCTCTGCCTTGCGTTCAGCCATAGTGGCAGCTCACATTCAAGGGCACCTTTGCATCCTGGGTTCCAAAAAGCCCTTGTGGGCTGTCTGCACCAACGGTGCTTGACCTTTAGCTGAGATCGTGTCCGTGATGGGGCTAGACCTTGCTGCTTTATATTGCCTATGCTGGGCTGTGTAGCACATCAGGGAAAATAAGTTACAGGGGTGGTTTGCGCCCACCTCCACCCCCACCCCACGCGCCCGTATTTTGTTCCTCTGCACGATGGAAATGAGATTTCTTAATAATGTGAAATTGGTACAGATAATTTAAGTCATTATTAATAGATACACTTGATCTGAGGAAGTAAATGTTTTAATGTTTTGTTAAATGAGGTGTGCTGTATTCACATTGTCATTCAGAGAAAAGGTTAAGACACTTTAACATTCCTCATATTAATGTCTGCGCAACTAACGCGGGTAGCTGTGTCTTGGAAGTAAAAAATGGAGCTTTGCGCACCTGCCAGGCTTCCCGTTCAAAACAATAATGATAAAAAGTAAATGCAGAGTGTGGGATGGAGGAAGGTGGCCTTCAGAAACTGCCAGAGAGACTAGGATGAGAAGGGGGTTGAGAGAAGCCAGTGACCCAGCATGCACCTGTGGGATTGTTGGAAGAGACACCATCAGCCTGGGTTCCAAAGGAATCTAGAAGGTGGCAGTATTAGTTTTCTGTTTCTGTGATAAAATGCCATGACCAGAAGAAACTTTATTTGAGGTGTATATATAACAAGAGGGTTATATCCATAATGACGGCGAGGGTGTGGCTACAGGTCACGGGAGCAGGAAGCCGAGAGATCACCGCTCGACTCCCCATGAGACGCAGAGAAGGCGCACTTGAAGTGGGGGGAGGCTACAAACTCTCCAAACCTACTCCCAGTGACATACCTCCTCCAGTAAGGATCCATGACCTGAAGGTTCCAGAACCTCCCCAAACATCACCAACGGGGAACCAATGTTGAAATACCTGAGCCTGTGGGGGCATTTCTCATTCAGACCACCACACTGGCCACTTACATATGCATATGCAAAGATTCTGAAGAGTCCATGTGACTGTGACTTCTTGCCCCTTCAACTTTTCACTTCTGTGGACACATGGCCCCAGCAGGCAACCAGATACGTTCCAACTGGTTCTACCTGGAGAGCATGGGGAAGTGGCAGCCATGTCCTGCTTCAGGAGCCCTTCCCCTTGGCTGGGTCGCACAGAAAATTGCTGCCAAAGAGAAAGAGGCCAGCCCTGTCCTCAAGCCACCAGCCTAACATCCAGACCTGGCTGGACTGTCCCACCAAGTCCCAAGAGTATGAACATTTCGATGCTGTTTGGGAGAAAAAGATGACCTTCTGTCAGCTCCAATACAGGAAATCAAGACCCTGGCACCCCATGAAGACAAGAATCACGGCTCAGACTCCACCACGGGTGCAGCCCGTTCTCAGTTCTCATCGCGGGATAGGATTCACCTTCATCCCCCTGGATCCAGAGGCAAAGAAAAAATCTCTCTCATCAGCTGTCTCCGTGACAAGATAGTTAGGAAAGATGAATTTGTGTCCCCCTGTGGACAAAGCATCGCGCTTATTATTTAAATCTCCAAATAATCTCTCTGCAATATGATATTCAAATCCAGTTACCACCTGGCTCAAGGGGGGAGAAGTGGCTCCTCATTCCGCACTCAGACAGAAGCTGGGCATCCTCTCCTGCCTTGATTTCTCCCTTCCTTCTCCTCCATTTATTCATGCTCTGCCATTCCGTTTGTTTAGAGCCCTGCACTGTTTACCACACAAACAAGGCTTGCATGTCAAAGTGGCGCCATTTGTTAGTTCGTCTGAAGAAACAAAATGATGATATCTGCCGACTTGGGGCAGATTAAATTCATTAGCAATTCTCTTTCCAGGAGAGAACAGCCTTCAGAAGAATTTGCAGGTAGGACCAGCTCCTTGGTCAGAACATCTGTGGAACCTCACTGCAAGAAAAGAGGTTTTACCGGGCAGTGGTAGCGCACGCCTTTAATCCCAGCACTCGGGAGGCAGAGCCAGGCTGATCTCTGTGAGTTCAAGGCCAGCCTGGTCTAGAGAGCGAGATCCAGGACAGGCAGAGCTACACAGAGAAACCCTGTCTCGAAAAACCAAAAAGGGGAGGGGGAGAAAAAGAAAAAGAAAAGAGAAAAGAAAAAGAAAGAAAAGAGAGGTTTTAATGGCGACACCCAAGACAGGAAGAGGAACTGGAGAGAAAGGTCTGCTAAGGCTGTGTGAGGTATGAAAATCCACTCCCATCTTCAATGTAACTGCTAATGTTGATAAATGGTAAATTAGTAATCTAACTGGGAAACAAGACACTAGCCAAGAAAAATCAGACCAACTGTGAGCCAATGTGGAGGCAGAACCAGATGCGTGCAACCTTCAAAACAGAGATCAAAGGAGACCCCAGGCAGCAAAGCACAGTTGCTTGGGGACTCCAGGAAGGACTCAGGGTTCTGAAAGCCCAAGTAAGTGAACCTGAACTGACCCTTCACTGACACAAGTCACCCTTCTGTACAGACATGCTTTGATGGTTTAAAATAACTCCGAATAACTTGCTACATTTGTGTCACCTAAATTTGGGTGCAAACATCAGTATGCCCTTGGCACCAACTGCCTCTGAGCTGGACAACAAGAAAAAAGTCTCTGGAGCCGTAAACAGAAGGATTCAAAGCTGTGAGTAGCAGTCTGAAACCCTGGATTCACAAGAAACAGGGGTTTGTAACACTGACTCCGCCCACTGCTCTGGCCTGCTGAGGTCATTCGGAACCTGAGGGCATCTCTGAGGCTCCCGTTTCCCCTCGTATATTCATATTCATACAAATCACCCATCAGTGGACATGCAGGGCAGACCTTAAGGCAGCATTTTACAGTGTCCCCAGCTCCCTTCTGGAGCACGGTCTCAACCTGACCGCAGATAGAAACACTCAGAGTTCCCAGTGGTCCCGATGCCCAGGTCGCAACCCAGCACAGTACAAGAGAGTCTTCAGGCTGGGGTCTTGTCATCCCTGGCTTTTCTAGCTCCTCAGGGGATCCCATTTTGCAACCAAAGTATTAGACACTGCTCTGAGGCATTGTGCATGGTCCTGCTCCACTGTGACTCACTCGTTCAGATTTTCTTTTCCAAAGAACCACAGTTTTTCATCTTCTCTGAAGTCTTCAGGATACCACCCATCTCGGGTTGAAGCACACACACCTCTTACCTCACCCCACTGTATAGTAACAAACAATTGCATCCAAAGCCACACTTTGTCCTGCTCACCTTGATAGACTCCCACTGACCCCCAGATCTACAGGTGACACTCGTTTTTGAAACATCCGCAGACCATCTTTCCTAATCCCGTGGAGGCTTTTCCAGACAGACCTAGCGTGATGTTCTCTCGTCTAAGGAATCTCAATTTGTTCTGCATTTGAAAAGTAAAACTAAAGACTCCAGTCCTTCTGTTTGGCCATAGTTCCTCAGGTTTAGACATTTTTTCAGCAACTTATCCACAAATTCACATTTAAAACAAGTTTGGTTTCCATGTGGACTAGGCTTGAAGAAGAAAGCAAAGCCTGAGTCGATTCTTGGGGCTGTGCATTGACTTTGACTGAGTTGAAAGGGGTGAGGACGAGAGGAAGAGGAGGGGGATGAAGGGATAGGAAAGAGAGGGGTTGGGCAAAGAGCATGTGGGAACACTTGGCTAGGTGTACATGGGCAGTGTCACTTAGAGGCAGAAGCAGGTAAGGAGCCCAACTTGGAGCACTGTGTCAGAAAGGAGTGTGGCTCTCACCCATGGGACTTCCCACCGCTGGTGGCCAGGAAGACTAAATGGCTCTTGTTAGGGTCTTCCAGACAGGTTTTTTTTTTTTTTCTGTGTGATCCTTGCAGATGGGATTTTCATCTTGAACCTCTGAAACCTTACAACATACCCCAAAAACATAATGTTTGGTGAATGACTAAAGGAAAATAACGGTTGGTTTATTTATTTAATGTAATAGTCAACAATGTTTCTATTCTTGTTCTGGAAAAAGAAAAGCCAGCTCTCTGCCCGGTTCGTGAGGTCATCTTCATGTCCCACTTGCAAAGGCGGCACTGCCTGCCAGGAGTTATTTTTAAAGTTCTACTCCCTAGCTACCGAATTCCAGCTCAGACATCGAGTGAACTGGCTAAAACACACAGGAAGCTAAATTTAGTTTAGAGCACAGCCCATTTCATCCTGAGATCCCCCTCCAGCCCTCTTAAAAACATCCAATGGCAGATTACAACGGCTTGGAAAACATCCTCCAGTGTAAAGTGAGGGGCACGCTCAAGTTGCCCCATATTCCAGCTGCGCTGGAGCGCTCTAGAAGTGGATCTGATGACCATCCATTTCAGGAGAATAAGACGGTGCGGCGCCTGCATTCGGAACTGGAAACACTTAAGGTTGCTGCTGGAATGAGCAAGGGGGCTGTAGCTCATGGCCAAGCCCCTCCAGCCACACTAGCTCTCATCAGTGACCCCTCTGGCGCTCTGCACAGCCAGCAACCCTTATCTACCTGTGTGAAGGCATCCCCGGTGGACGGACAGACAGCCATTCCCTATATCTAGTATATCCTGAGATCCTCCTCTGTGGAGCAACTAAGTCCAAGCATCGCAGGCAGGCTCCAGCCTTTGGGTCAGCCTGTGCACGCCCACCTGTGCCTGTGACTCGGGTCTGTACCAAGAGTAAAGATGGGTATATTGTCTTTCTTGTCACTGTGACAAAATATTCATGAAAAGCAACCTAGCAAAGGAAGGGTCTATTTGGGTTCAAAGTTTGAAGGCAAGGTCTACATCGCAGGGAAGGTGTGATGGTAAAAATCACTCTAGCTGTGGCTGCAGGAGCATGGGGCTGGCAGCTGCTCGTACCTTGTCCACAACCAGAAAGCAGAGAGAGATGAACACTGATGCTTAGCTCCCTTCCTCCTTTCCACTCAGTCCAGGACTCCAGCCGATGAGATGGTGCTGCTCGCACTGAAGGGGGGGGGAGGTCTTTCCACCTCGGTTAAACCCTTTGGGAAATGCCCTGTAGGCACGCCCAGAGGTTTGTATCTGTGGTGGTCCTAAATTTAGTCCAGTTAACAATGAAAATTAACTATCACAGCTCCATCCCTCATCAGCTCGACACCCAAATATGTCATTTTAAATCATCATATTCTGCCTAAAGCTTCATTTTTATCTCATGATGCAAAGTGCATTGAGTTTGTTTCCAAACGTCTCCACAGTCTTTAATGGTCCAAATACTGTTCGCATGTCCAGAGCCAGCAGCTGGCTCAGGGGATAAAGCACTTGCCACACAAGTGCAAGAACATTAGTTCAGATCCCCAGATGCCCATGAAAAGCCAGGCAGGCGTGAGGGCTGCATGCAACCTTGGTACTAAGAAAGCAGAGATGGGGGGTGGGGATAGCCTGGGCAAGCTGGCTACCTAGCAAGCTCAGGATTCAGAGACACAGCCTCAATAAATAAAATGGAGAACTACCATTAACTTCAGGCCTCTACATGCAAGTGCAATCTACAAGTATGCACGGGGGGGGGGGGGGGGGATGAAGGAAGGGAGGGAGGGAAGGAGGGAGAGAAGGAGGGAGGGGGAGAGAGGGAGGGAGAAAGAAAGGAAGAAGGAAAGAAAACTCAAAGTCTCATCTGAGATTCAAGGCAAACTCCTTTTTTCTTTCTTATTTATTTCTTATGGCTGTGTTTGTGTGTGAGGAAGTATGTGGAGCTCAGAGGACAGCTCTGTGGAGTTGGTTCTCTCCTTCACCTTTATGTGGGTTCCAGGGATCGGACTTTGGTTGATAGGCTTGTGGAACAGGTGTTTATCTGCTGAGCCATCTCGATGGCCCTCAAGACAAGTTCTTAACTATGAGCTTCTGTAAAATATAAAAGCAAGTCACATACTCCAATCTCCAACAGCACAGAGTAAACACCCCCAGTCCAAAAGGGAGGGAGGCAGTCACAGCGATGAAAGACTGGACCAAAGCAGAACCAAACACCAAGTCCTGTAAGACAGGACAAACACTGAGTCCCGTGGCTAAATATCTGCTGTCTGAGCTCCAGTCCCGCTCTCCAGCTCTGCAGTCTGCAGCACACATCGATTCCCCTGGGCCAGCTCTACCCTGTGTCTGAAATGCTCCTCAGTGGGCATCCAATGATCCCAGCATCACCGATGTCCTGAGGTCTCCAAGGAAACTCAGGCTTCACCGTCACAGTATTGGACAATGGCTTCCCATGACCTCCTTGCGGAGAATCTAACCCTGCCACACATCACATGACCTTGGCTGCTTTCTGGAACCCCCTCACTCTTGCAACTTTCCGGACCTCAGAACCAGCGCCATGTGGACTACACTACAAAGTTTTGCTGTCGGCTTGAGGTATAGCCTGGCTGTCTTGAAACACAGTCTTAATGGCCTGTTGTCATTCCTCAGAAGCCGTCTACCTTTAGTGGAGACAGATCTCGTGTTAGTCTGGAAATCTCACTAATTAATTAGGCTAAGCTGGCTGGCCAGGGAGTCCCAGGGATCCACCCATCTGTGCTCCCCCAGTCCTGGGAATATGAGCTTACATGACTGCACCCGACTTCTTTTTTACATGGGTTCTGGGTATTGAACTCAAGTCCTTTGCTTGGAAAGCAGGCGCTTTACTGATTGTGCCATCTCCGAAGCACCTTGAAACTGTCAAACATTGGTCCATGTAGAAACCACTGTTTAGGACCTGAGCGCTATACACACTGGGAGCAAAGGGTTGACCGCTTTGGGCTTCAGTCTCCCTCAAGCGACTCACAGGAGCCATCACATCCTTCCTTCAGCACCAAACCAAGTTCCAGCCACAGGACCCTCCCTGCAAAGCAGCTGCTAGAAGTTGGACTGGAGTTCTGAGCAGATCCCACTGTCAGCCCTCGGATCTGGGCAGTGTGGACTGCTGGACAGGGAGCAGGTTCTGCAACACCAAGATAATGGGCTCTGATCACAGCTTGACCACGTCATTGAGCAGTCCTGGCCCTGCCTCTTGCTCTCCAAGCCTCTTATCCCAAGTGGATGCCACAGTCCTTAAGCAGCAGTAGCCATGCATGCAGGGCCCCCTGTGTCTTTCCTCTTAAGACCCTTACTTATCGTTTCTAAATATGATGGGTTGTTTTAATCTGAGAGAATATTATTTGTCTGCTAAGTGTTTTGGCCACTGAGGTCATATTTACAAACTAGTCACTTAAGCTGTACGAATAAGTATCATCAATGTTGTGTAAGGCTGGGGTCACCTGACTAAACAGTGAATAAGAGAAATGCTGCGTCTGTCCGTCAGGATAAATACATGTGGCCAGTGTCTGTCTTTGACTCAACGTGTGCAGAGCAGCGCCAAGATGGGCAGAAGCATTTTTTTTTTCCTTTGGGGTTAACATCTATACAATTACAGGGAGGGAGAGAACTCAGTGACATCTCGGTGGTCACATGACCCCAGTCATATCAAGTAACCATTATCACATCAGAACCCACAGGAGTTATAAATACACCGCCATGGAGCTCCAACCGGAGGACAATTGAGTAATGACAATGGAAATAGCCCACTCTCCGTAAGGCCTTCTTCCTCTGCTAAAGAACCCATCCTGAAATCAGTTGTTCTGCAATGGAGAGGCAACCAGACCCAGCTGGAAGAAAACTGCAGATCTTCCAGAAGATGAACAGAGAGCCTCGGGGCAGAGCTGGGACTCCCGAGCTTGAGTTCCATGCTGCATTGGTCACAGGAGACCTGGACAATATTCTATCCCTCATGAACCAGTTCTTCCAGGATGCCAACGTGGTGTTTGAGATCACTACTGGAGAGATGGAGTGGCAGGTGACATCCTTGGCCACTTTTGGGCTCTCAGGTACCCTGCTTCTGCTAAAGCTCAGTTGTGCGTCTTTAAGCTTTGACTAACACTCTGGGGACGTGTGCATCCTGTGTGAAGGCTGAGTCCACAGACTGCCTGTCAGGAGCGCGTAACCAAGGGAGCTCTGTAAACAAACCTGGTCTGGCGGGTGACGGGCTCTGAAAAGGAAAATGATGAGTGAGAAGCACCCATCCAGTGATGTTGGATGTGTCTCTTGCCTTGAAAGCAAAGCCTTGGATTAGCTGTTGATCTTGGCAGCTGAGGGAGCCACAGAAGACTAGACAGACCTCTGACATGAAGCTCTGTGTGAGGTCCTTCTGTGAGTCACTGAACACCACTGGAACTCATCAGTGCAAGTGACATCCTAAAACCCAAACAGCTTCAACAGAGGGAAGAACACTAGGAACCAAGACCCTCCTCTTGGAACCTAGGGAAGCCTGAAAACAAAGAAAGGGGAAGTAAATCCATAGACCCTTGTGTTGTGTGTCAGGGCGCAGGCGGGCCACTCAGATGTGGCTGCTACGTGCTCAGCCATCCAGATGTACTCAGGCTTTGGGGCTGGTAGGCTGCACTAGGCACCCACCTGCCATGAGCTGCTGTGTTGAAATCCACCACAGCTCTGGCAGACGGTGGGAATCCAATGTCCCAAGTCCTAACCCGGGAGCTCTAGCAGGCTATGCATGTGGAAAGGTAATTCTTTACCAGCACACTTCTGTTTATACCTCTCATGAGAGGGAGAACTGAACCTCAAACACTGCCCAAGAGCTATGCAGTCCTAGCCTGGACTGTACCACCTCCTAGTGGGATCTTTCTGGGCTTCCCTCCTTCAACTGCCTCAGACGAAGAATGTCAGCTGCTTAAATGCTAAGCTATGTTTATTTTTCAAATCACATGCTACCAACCCCTAGCAAGTCACCCTCCCCGGCCCCATCTTTTTCATGTTGCCAAAATCTAAAATTTAGTTCCTTTTCTCCCCTGTAGTCTTTTGACTCCATTATTCCACACCTTTCTAGAACTCACATCTTCAGGGCAGGACACTGGAATGTGCTGACATCAGAGCACCATGGGAATGCCAGTCCAGTTAGTCAGCCCTGACTCAGTGAGGACCAGGAAAGCAGGGGCTCGGGGATATTTACATTCCCTGATGGTTTGCCCAGCACCTGACTCCCCAGAGCAGAAACAGCCCCTGGGAACACTGATTTCTTGAGACAGAGTCTCTCAACTAGGCTAGGCTGTCAGATCAGTGTGCCCGAATGTCTTCTGGTCTCCAGCTCCCCATGGACCACCATACCCAGATTTTGTATGTAGGTTCTGGAGATCAAACTCAAGTCCTTGTATTTTCAGAGCAAGCGCTTTACCAACCTCATCATCTCTCAGGCCCAGAAGTTTAGGTTTTCTTGTTAGTGTGAAGGAATCTTATCAGTACAGCCCAGGACCTAGGGAGTCTTGGCTCATCAGGGTGGGTGTACAGAACTGTGGGGGTTGGGGGAGGCAGCAGAGTAGGCTAGGAACTTAGAAGGCTCTGGAAAAGTGAGCAGACTCTGTATTTGGGGGAACACACCAAAGCAGGAGTTGAAGGTGTGGTCCCTGAGGAAGACGGGGTCCGCTCTCCTCAAGGAAGACCCACCCCATCCCTGTAATCAGACTGTTTTCCCTAGAAAAGTGAGCCCAACCCCAGGCGCGCGCGCAAATGTGCGTGCGCACACACACACACACACACACACACACACAATCCCTGGGTCTCTGACTACTGTCATGCCACACCAGTGAGGACAGTCAGTCCCTCCCCACTTTCCACACTGAGCAAACAGCAAGCTCAAGGCTGGGCCTTGGGGACAAGCAGCAGGCTGGGACTCTCTGCCACATGCAGGTAGATAATTAATGAGTGTGGGCTTTCAAAACAGCCCAGCATGTGTCCCAGGAAGGAGATGGCCTCAGAAAGGGTCTCCTGGACAGCTCATTACAGGCACCTTATCGATGCATCATTACAGAAAGCCGTCCTGCCATGTGAGTGTCTGTCCCTTGATGGTATTCACAGGGGACACCTCCCCGTCCCACAGGTGCTCCTGGCTACTAACAACCTTGCCCTGGCTTTCTGAGAGCAGAGAAGTGTTCAGAGAAGCCAAACACACAGTGTGTGCTCATTCATCCATAGAGAAGGAACAGCCCTACACACACACACACACACACACACACACACACACACACACCAGAATCGTGTGGACTTTGGACAGCCACATGAAAGCAACCTTCCATGGCAGCCACTTCTATGAACACTCAACCTTTTGTTTTTCAGAGGTCTTTTCTTCAGCAAACCTTGGTGATGGGGTTTGTTTTGTATGTTTGTTTCCTTTTAATGATGAAGGGGTAGGTGGCAGAAGGTTAGATTCTGGAAAATTCCACAGGCCACTCCTCTCTCAAGCTACCCCCAACCCAGAGCCTAGAAGAGATGCCTTCTGCACTGGGATTACATACATACATACATACATACATACATACATACATACATACATACATACATACATACATCCTATCTCATCTCATCCTTCCTCCTGGACCAGCTTTTAACTCTAAATTTTACCAGATTTCCAGTTGCCCCACATCTGGGAAATCCCCCTTATCTCGCAGTAATCTCAATCGTAGCCCTCCCCAGTCTCTTCTCTTCTTCCTCCATGGATCCTGTCTTGCACTCCGTGTGTCTCTCTGCTCTCTGTCTGGAGTATGCATCTCTAACTCTACTCTCAGGTGACTCACGCCCAAGCCCATCTGGGTACTTAACCTCTAAGAAGTAGTTTCACCCGTCAACTTTAGCAAATTGCGCCCCCGCCCAACCAGTCCGTCCATCTACCTCAGCCTTACATCAAGTCCCCTCCCTTCTCCTCCCAGGCCTCTGGACCCTGGAGTACAAGCGGGAGCTCACCACACCGCTGTGCATCGCTGCAGCCCACGGCCACGTGTTCTGCGTGCGACACCTTCTCAGTCACAGCGCTGATCCGGATGCCAGGCCCGGAGGTCGTGGTGCCCTACACGAGGCCTGCCTCGGGGGCCATACCGCCTGCACCCAGCTGTTGCTGCAGCACGGGGCAGACCCAGATCTGCTCAGCGCCGAGGGCCTGGCACCCCTGCATCTGTGCCGCACACCCGCCTCTCTGGGGTAAGCCGAGCCCTGCACTGCTGACTGGTCTCAGGACCCAGATTTTTTTTTGGGGGGGGGGGGGGCGGGTCTCAGGCCTAGACCCAAGTCTGGCCTTTGGTCACGTGTTCCTGGGCCGGGGTCCATACTTGCTTCTTTCCCAGGCCCCTGACTAGGTTAGGGACCCTGACCCCACTTCCCAGGCTGGGTACCACTCTATCCCTAGACCCCATGCTGGAGATTTTCTGAATCTGGTCCCCTAGGCCAGGATCTATGTGCCCTAGTCCCCAAACCTGGGATTGTGACTCTAGCCCCATGTCTGTCCCTAAGCTCCAAGCCGAGGACCCTAAGCCTGCTCCCCACATCAGAGACCCTGACCCTGGTCCCCAGGCTTGGGATTCTGAACCTAATTCCCAGGCCAATGAGCCTGACTCACAGCCCCAGGCTGGGATCTTTAGGGCCCAGGTTGGGATAGTCCCCAGGCCATGAACCCCGCCCCACCGGCCGCTGGACCGTCCTCGACCCCGCCCCTCCGGCGCGGCCCCGGGCGGGTTAATTAGCGCTTGATTGCGAGCGCGCGGGGCGCCACGCCGCGGTAATGAGCCTCTGATCACGGCCTGCAGACGCGGCGCTGAAGAATGCTAAAAGGCCACTGGCGGGGTTGGAAGCTGAAAAATTAGGGTTTTTAATGATAATTTTATGCAGAATAATTGTCACAGTGTGACATAAATGGTTAGCTCCTCGGGCAGGGGCTTCCGAGGCCCGCAAGGACTCCACTCGCCCGGGTTGCGCTGCCTGGGGTCGGGGAGAAGCAAAGCCCGCCCCCATCCCCCACCCGCGACCTTGGTGCTGCTGTTGGGATTTCCTGCCTGTGCTGTGTCGTCCCAACATTTCTTTTCGAATATTCTAGTCCCTGCTCTTGCGTTATAATTGCTTGGCGGTTTTCTCTGTAGTGGCGATAACATAAAATCACTCCATTTCGCACTTGGATCTTGCTGGGGTCCGCTGCTCCCCACCTGCCCAAAGTTACTGGGTTCTTCTGCCCCTAGAGGCGCCCCGCGCAGCAAGCAGGCAAAGACGTTAGGCGCTGGGTTCAGAGTAGGAGATGCTAGGGGCCCAAAGCCTTGTGAAGGACATCAGGAAGTTGCACAATTTCTAAAGTTTCATATTCTAGCTTCTCTCCCTCAACATACTTCTTCTGGGATACATCCATGTTGTTGTGGGTATCCCATAGTTCATTCCCTTTTCATGCTAAGTAGTATTTCACGGTGTGGATGTACCACAGTGTGTTTTATCCATTCCTAACTGAAATATATTTGAACTGGAGCATGTAGTTCAGGTTAAGGCACTTCACTGGCATTTGTGAGGCTCTGTGAATTCACACAGTTGTGATTGTGAGTTCAGTCCCTAGTTACTGCAAAATGATGATGATGATGATGATGATGATGATGATGATGATGATGAAAGATGTTTAATTGTTTCCAGTTTGGGGCTGTTGCAAATCAAATATCCCTGAGCTTTTGTGTCCTTTTATAAGCTTTTATTACTTTTGGGTAAACCTAGGGTTGCAATAGCTAGACTGTCTGATGAGTTAACAAAGATAACTTTAAGATTACTACCACAGTGGTATGCCAAGTTAGACCATTTACATTCCCTTCAGCAACACGGGCATTTGAGTTGCAGGCAGGCAGACTTGGGGAAGGAAAGGCACCATGGCTTCAGTTCGCATTTCCCCGATTATATCATTTCCCAATTATATTGGACTTATTCACAGATACTTAACCCATACTTATCTGCCATCCGTATTTCTTCTCAGGTGAGCTATCTGTTCGGATCCTTTGTCCAGATGTTCAGTTCAGATATTTTCATGTTAAAGATCTCTTTATATATTGAGGGTACAAGGCCCTCGTCACACCTGATTGACAAGCACCAGCTCCCAACCTCTACCTTATTTATCTTCTCTTGATGTCCGTGAAGAATAGGTCTTCATTTCGATAAAGTTCAGTTTGTCAATTTAACTCTTTTAGGATATGTGTTGGGCTATTTTATCTAAAACTTCTCTGCCTGACCCAAGCCCACGAAGGTTTTCTACGTTCTCATCTACAAACTTAAGTCTTACAGTCCTACATTAAAATCTGGATTCATCTTGCCCAGACTGCAATCACCTCGAGTCATAACTTCAAGGCCTAAGTAACCCCGATACTGTGTCCTGCAGTTTCTCAGGAAACTCAATAGACAAAAGCAGGCTAATGGTGGGAGAGGCTCTGCACTTGGAACCTGGCTGCAGGAGTGTGCCTGGATCTTAGATATCAGCCCAAGATAAGTTAGATCCATCCCCACTGCCGTGGACTCACAATGGTCCTGTGTCTGATCTAAATCTCGGGGAGCCAAACGGCCATCTTGCTGCCTCTGAGGTCACAGTTCACTCCACAGGTCCCCCAACAATTGTGTACAGATGCAAAGAAGCCTGTCCTCCCCTCCCCCATCTCCTTTCTTCTGTCTCAAGCACCGTGGGACCTGCTGTCATATGCCAAGACTGAGCTGATCCAGAAAAATCTGACCCATTTTGAGTTCATGTCTGAATATGTTGTGAGCGGTGATCAAAGTGACTGGTGTGTGTGTGTGTGTGTGTGTGTGTGTGTGTGTGTGTGTGTGTGTTTGTGTCTTTGCTTTTGCATGTGGATATCCAACTATTCCAGCAAGTGTTCCTCTGGATTCTTTTCCTCAGCATATTTACTCTGAGGCACACCCATATCGTTGTTGTGTACAGCCCAGAGATCATTCTTTTTTCATGCTGAGTAGTATTCGATAGTATGAAATACTACTTAGAAGGGTCCTTGTAGATTGTCTTTTTTTAATTCTTAGGTTGTTGTGAGTTTGTATTATATGTGGACATTGAGTTTTCTTAAATTTTTTATATGTATGGAAATGATCATATGACCTTGCTTTGTCTCTTAACATTGATTTTCAGATGTTACAGTAACCTTGCATTCTTGTGTTTATTAACTACACTCACTGATTATTGTATGCAGATAGATAGATAGATAGATAAGATAGATAGATAGATAAATGGATAGATGGAAAATGGATGGATCGATGGATAGATAGATAATATACAGATGATAGATAGAGAGATAGAGAGATAGATAAAGAGAGAGATAATAGGTGGACGCATGGATGGGTGGATAGATAGTTAGATGGATAGATAGATGATAATTGGTTTTCATTTGCTATATTTTTAATGTCTATACTTATACTCATAAGAGACATTAGTCTATGGTTACCTTACACCATCTTTGACTGATGTGAACATCAGTGATACAATCTCTGTAATGAACTGACAAGCAGTCCCTCCACCTCCCTCTTCTGTTTTCTTGATCTTAAATTGTCTCAGGTGTTTGATGAAGTTCACCACCAAAGCTATGTGGATGTGGTGTTTTCTTGGCAAGAGGTTTCTAACTGTGAACTCCCGTTCTCTCCTAAGTAGAAGCAGGTTGTTTCTCTTAAAGCAAGCTTTCACAGAGATTTGTCTCTTTCAGCGAAGTTGTCTAATTTGTTGACAGGAAGTTGATGCTTATTATCTTTTACAGGCTATAAATTCTGTTACATTACCTCTGTCATTCATGATATTAGGGTGTCTACATAATATTATTTGTATGTATATGAGTGGGTTATATTTACATATTTAGAACAAATATTCTCTCTCTCTTTCTCTCTCTCTGTATGTGTATAAAATGATAATTAAAGAAAAAGAGATCATGAATTTAAGTTTGAGAGAGAGTGTGTCAGTGGATACATAAGAGGGATTGGAGGGAAGAAAGGGAAGGGAGAAATTATATAATTGCATTTTAATTTCAAAAAATTTTAAAAATGAAAAAGAAATAATTTAAAACAGCTACTGTCTGGTTTTGTCTTTACTAGTGTTAGCATTTTACATCTCATGAGTTCTATTACTACTGTGTAACAAATTAGCACAAACAGACTTCAAACACATTTAAAGGCTGGAGAGAGGGCTCAGCATTTAAGAACACTGACTGCTCTTGCAGAGAAATCTCATTCAGTTCCCAGAACCCACATGGTGGCTCATAACTATCTTTAATTTCAGTTCCAGAGGACCCAATGCCCTCTTCTTACCTCCATGGGCACCAGGCATAAATGTGGTACACAGACAAGCATGCAGATATTCACATGTACATATAAAATTGAAATTAACTTTTTGAAAATGCATTTATTACCTCATAATTTCTAAGGGTCAGGAGTTTGGCCACTGTTTTGTCTGGTTTTCTTCTTCCAGACCTCTCAAAAGACTGCACTGTAGACAACATGAAGGCCTATGGTCTCATCTGAAAGGCCAACTAGAGAAAAACCTGTGGCGAACCCATGAGGGTTACTGGTAGAATTCAGTTCCTTAAGGACTGCTGGGTTGGACGGTCTCCATTCCTCACTGGCTGTGGATGAATTCAGTTCCTTGCTGTTTTCAGTCCATTCTTGCTGCTACAACAAAATATCTTAGGTTACACAGTTGACAAATCATACATATTTATTTCCCCCATTTCTGAGGCTGAGAAGTCCAAGATCAAGGCACCAGCAGATGCAGCTCTAGAGAGGTCTCAGTCTGCTTCCGGCAGGCAGCGTTGAACTGCATATTCCCATGGCAGAAGAGGCAGAAGAGCTGGAAGCAGTGAACTCACTTCCCTCCAGGCCTTTTATAAGCACCACTTCCGCCTGTGACCACAGAGACCTCAGACCTAACCACTCCCTAATGTCCATCCATTTCCTCTTAGCACTTTCCCATTGAGAACTGACTTTCAGGGTGAATCTTGGAGACACAGACACATCCAACCCATAACCTTTGCTACGATAACCTTTCTGGTGTGACAACTTGTTTCATCAGCGTATGCAAGTTGAGAAGACAATGGAGCCTGCTGGCAAAGGCAGAAGTCACAATTTTCTTGACCTACTGGCAGATAAAAAAAAAAAATCTCCTGTATCTTTTTTTAATAGACTATTTGTTAGAAGCAGGACAAAAGTCCCATCCATGGTCAGAAGAGAGGATAAAGGAAATATTAAGATAGATGTTGACTGCCTGCTGAACCAGCCTTTCAACTTTAACTGTTTGTTTGTTTGTTTGTTTGATGACAGAGCCTCACATATCCTGGCTGGCCACAGAATCATTACGTATCCAAGAATAACTTTGAACTTCTGATTCTTTTGCCTCCATCTCCCAAGTGCTGAGCTAATGTACATACGCCACCATACCCAGCTTATGAAGTTTTGTTTTTGTTTCAGCTTTGTTTTTGAGACAGGGTCTCTCTATGTAACCCTGGCTGTCCTGGAACTCACTTTATAGACCAGGCTGGGCTTGAACTCCTTGATCTGCCTGCCTCTGCTTCTGCTGGTATTAAAGGCTGAATTTTTAACTTTATGTTTTAAGTGGGTGTCTTACAAGCAGGTTACAACTGAATCTTGTATTCTTTTACTCAGTCCCACAAGCCTCTGCCTTTTAATTTGGTGTTTGGCTCATTTGCATTGCATTTAATGTAATTTTTGGTCTACTTAAGCTCAAATTAAATCTTAAATCTACTCTTTGTTCTCTGTATCTTCTTCTTCTGTCTTCTCTACTGACAATTTTTCCTTTTATCTCCATTTTGGCATACCATAATAAATATGATTGGGGTTGTGTTATTGCAGTGATTCCGTTTGGGTTTTACCCTGTACATTTTTACCTTATTTTGGTCTGACCTCAAGCAATAATAATCCATACTATAAAAATCATATGACAGTATAAAACCATTTATCTCTTCTTGTCCTCTGTGCTATGGGTATTGTACACTTTACTTATACATTCAAGTCCCACAGTGTATTGCTATTATTTTTTAACAGTCAATTGTAGCTAGAGTTTTCCTACCTGGCCCACAGTCAGGACAAATCTCTGTCACCCGCCAGTCCCACAGCTGCTCAGACCCAACCAAGTAAACACAGAGACTTATATTGCTTACAAACTGTATGGTCATGGCAGGCTTCTTGCTAACTGTTCTTATAGCTTAAATTAATCTATTTTTATAAATCTATACCTTGCCACATGGCTCATGGCTTACCAGCATCTTCACATGCTGCTTGTCATGGCAGTGGCTGGCAGTGTCTCCCTCTGCCTTCCTGTTCTCTCAATTCTCCTCTCTGTTAGTCCCGCCTATACTTCCTGCCTGGCCACTGGCCAATCAGTGTTTTATTTATTGACCAATCAGAGCAATTTGACATACACACCATCCCACAGCAGTCAATTATCTACTAAACATGTTGAAATAATACAAAACAAGATTCTACTTTACTTATGTAGGTACTTTTTCTTTTCATTGCTCTGTGGAAATTCAAGACTTCATCTATTATCATTTTCCTTCTGCTCCAAGGATTTTCTTCAGTGGTTCTTGCACTGAGAGTCTGCTGCTGGTGAACGCTCTCAGTGTTTGCTATTTGAAAACAGTTATTTCTTTTGAATGTTTGAAAGGCATCTCTGCTGGTAAGGAACTCTGGGCCAACAACCTGGTCTTTCTTCTTTCCCATCCTCTCCCATTCTTCCATCTTCCTCCTTCTCTTCCTCTTCTGCTCTTCCTTCTACCTGCACATTAGATGCACAGATCCACTGTCTTATAACCTGCATTTCTTCAGTAAGAAATCTGCTATCCTCCCTGTCCAGACTTAGGAATTTCTGTTTATGTCCCACTTTAAGCAATTGATAATATGTACTTACCAAATTGAGAAATGTGTTGACAGTTATGACTTCATATGTCTAGTAGACCTTCCATCACTATGACAAACATCTGACATAAACAACTTATGGAATGAAGGAT
Organism: Peromyscus eremicus; assembly: GCF_949786415.1. Taxonomy (NCBI): domain Eukaryota; kingdom Metazoa; phylum Chordata; class Mammalia; order Rodentia; family Cricetidae; genus Peromyscus; species Peromyscus eremicus. Next base: position 6,293,056 of record NC_081429.1, on the reverse strand, counting down.
TCATTTGGGCTCATGGCATCAAAGGCTTTGATCCACAGTCACCTGACTCCGTTGCTTTGGGCCTGAGGTGAGACAGGCCCTCATGACAACAGGAGCATGGTAGACAAGGCTACTCACCTCATTGGAGGCAGGATGGATGCCTCTACGTTCCTCTCTTGGTTCCACCCACTCCTTCATCTTAAGTCCACACTTACCAAGTGGTTCTACCCACATCCACAGCAGGTCTTCCCATCAGTTGTATAATTGCTATATTTATTTTATGGAGATTGAAATACTATTTCTATTTCATTTGAGGTTTTATTGTTTCTTCCCTTACTCTATACATTTGTTAGTCATTTGTGACTTTTTGTTCGCTGGAATGTTCTTTGTTGAGAACAAAATTCCAAAGTATAGCAAATTCCAGTAAAAATATAACCCAGGCTGGAGAGATGGCTCAGTGGTTAAGAGCACTGGCTGTTCTTCCAGAGGTCCTGAGTTCAATTCCCAGCAACCATATGGTGGCTTCCAACCATCTGTAATGAGATCTGGCACCCTCTTCTGGCATGCAGGCAGAACACTGTATACATAATAAATAAATCTTTTAAAAAAAAAAAAGGAAAAGAAAAAGATAATCCGTTCAATGATATTCCATGTATAGTATTTACAAAACCCGTACCTCTAAGGGCACACATATATTATTTATTTGTGTCTTATTCAGAATTAAAGTTAGACAACTTGAATGCAGCATGGTACTAGATTAGATCCTGACACAGAACATGCGTATGAAGTGGGAGAGCCAAAATCAATCACCATTTTTATTACCATTAGTTCATCACCAATGTTAGTTTCCTAATGGAGACACATGTCCCATACTACCACAAGATCTTAACTTGAGGGAGAGCTAGATAAAGGCAATCTCTGAGCTCTTTGCCAATGCTCCTGTGAATCTGAAATGAGTATTAAATTAAAAGGTGGTTTCTTTTATACTTTATTTTATAATATTTTACTAAGAATTGAGAATGCAGGACCTACTCAGAGCAGAAAGGACTGTGAGCCCTGAGAGCAGCCCGTGTGATAAGCCAGCAGTTTGCATTTAGATCACAAGACCCTGAGACCTGGCGCCAGCCAGTAGCATTGCTCAGTTTTGGCACTGGACAGGAACTAGCTTCCTGGCTCCAGCTGGTTTTTAAGTGCCCTGCAGCTCTAGGGCATTGTTTCATAAGAGCTCTGAACACGTCTCAGGACAGGATGATGTTAGTTAAAATCCCTTTTCCTCTGCCATCCTCTTGCTTCTTTTGGATCATTTTCTCTGATGTTTCTGTGTGTGGACCTTTCCCTTTGACTGCTTAATCTGGGAGTCTTGTATCATTTAAATCCTTGGCATGGCTGTCGGGGAGGCAGTTGAAGTTAAATGATGACTAAACCAGAAATTCAGGCAGAAGGATGAAACAGCTGACTTAGAACCCCTCCAACGTCGATGGTCATGCTGAAAACAGGCGGATTCCATCACACACCTCTACAACAGTGTAGCCCACTCCCTCGGAGGATAAAACGTTAATAGATGTCAGGAAGGATGTGAGGGTGCAACCAGACTGTTATACTCCAAAAAGTCCTCCTAAAGGCAGGACTCTGAGGAGGTCTGGCTTCAGGGAGTATAAACATTGTCACTTTGACAAGAAAGAACTACTTTCTCCGGGATCTTTTATACATAGTCAATTTTAGGTCATCCTTAATGTTTTTTTACCTCACAGTAGCGAGAAGGTCGCTGACCCACATCCAGAGCCATTTCATTCCCTCGCTCTTCTAACAATGGTCCCCATACCAAGGGACCCGGCTCTGCCCCCACCCCCTTTCAGTCAGCAATTCTCCATGGGCACAGGACTTGAAAACCTTTGAGTCTCTGAGTTCTTGGGATTTAAAAAAAAAGTTATCTGTGCTTCCTTCCAACCTGCAAGCTTCAGAATTTGGAATTTCAGCACACGAAAAGGGATATGAGACCTTTAATCTAGTGGCTGTTTGAAGAGACTTTTTTTTTTTCCAAAAAAGAAAAATCCCAGTAAAGTCGCTCTGTTCCCCACCTTGCAGGCTGCATGGCAGCCTCGCCCTGTTTATTATCAGAGTCCCCCTCCCCCGACCCTATCCACCCTTTTCTTTCTAGCAATTAAAACCATAGATGACTTCTAGAGTCGTGATTCTTGTTCCTGGCTGTCCCCGTCTTGATTGAAACAAAGTCAAGATGACTTGCTTCCCCCGTGATATGTATTAATAAGAAGCACAGGGGCTCACTTTTTGTTCAACGTGTGTCAGTTCAACTAAGTGAAAGATAATTCATAAGTCAGAATTGGACCTGTGGAAGCAGCTGATTGAGGTGGGGGGTGGGGGGGCAGACATCACTGAAGGAAATCATTAGGCAATTCTGCTCCAGTTCCAGCCTGGCAGGTGGGACTATCTGAGTGGAGGGAAAAGGCATGCAGGCATTCCTCGGTATCCATGCAGAGTTGGTGCCAGGACATCTGTGGGTACCCAGAATCTGAGGATGCTGAAGTCTGCTATATGAAACAGTCTCAAATTTAAACGGAAACCACACACACACACCCTCCAGTATATTTTAAATCACCTCCAGATCCTTAGAATGCCTAACACAATGTAAGTGCTGCATAAACCCTCAGCGTGCTGAAATGTTTAGTAACAATGGCTAGGGGGATCTGCACATGCTCAGGATAGATGCAATTTTTATCCAAATATTTGCAGTCCACAGTTGCTTCAGTCTGGGACTCTGGGACCTACACATATGGAAAAGCCACTCTACTCTTTCTCTGAAGCAAATACTAAACAAGCCAAGCTGCTCTGCTCAGGATTTCAGTGGGGACGATGGTTCAGACTCCCAACTCCAACACCAGCAGCCTCCCTCCCCACCTAGCAGCAGAAGTCTCGCCCACAGTTGGAGTGCACTGATACATAATCCAGCGAGCGGCCCGCTCCCCTGTCCGTCACGTAGGAAGTCTCAGTTGACATAAATTTAAGGCATCTTAAGGAATATTCAAGAGAGCAGACTCAGGACGTCCCACTTGGTGGCTTGCTGTTTGGAGAACTCTATCATTCCTGAGTACTTGCAAGTGTTTTATTCCCTAGAACCTTCTTGGCTCTGACAGACATGGCCATCCCCAGTCTAAAGATGAGGAAACTGAAACCGAGAGGGGGCTGGTGCTGAGTCAGTGTGTGACACGCAGGACACTGACAAAGCCAGGACCCCAAGACGAGCAGCTTTGTGGGGGCAATGCTGCAAGATCACCTCTCCTTTGTGAGCCCTTTGAATCCCGCCTGTGTCCCAAAGAAGTTCCACTCACGGCCATGATTAATATCCAATCATGTTCCACCACCGGCTCAGCCTGCGCTTCCCCTTGAGGCCATCACAGACAGGTGTCCTCAGCCTTCTGCTTCTCCCTGTATTCCTTTATTTTCTGTTGCTCTGATAAAATGCTGACCAAAACCAACTTGAGAAGGAACGGGGTTCCTTGGCTTAAAGATCACAGTGTCACTGAAGGAAGTCAGGGCAGGAACTCAAGGCAGGAACCAAGAGGCAGGAACTGATGCAGAGACCATGGAGGAACTTACTGGCTTTCTCTCATAGCTTGCTCAGCCTGCTTTCTTTTTCTTTTTTTTTTTAAAGATTTATTTATTTATTATGCATACAGCATGTATGACTGCAGGCCAGAAGAACTCAGGACCTCTGGAAGAGCAGTCAGTGCTCCTAACCTTTGAGCCATCTCTCCAGCCCCAGCCTGCTTTCTTGTACGACCCAGGCACCAGGTTGACACTGTCCAAGGTGGTCTGCCCCCCCCCCCCACATCAATGATTAAATAAGAAAATGTCCCCATAGGTTTGCCCGCAGGCCAATCTGATGGAGGCATTTTTCCTAGTTGAGATCTTCCTTCCCAGATGCCTCACTCTAGTTGGTGTTGAGTTGGCAAAACTAAGCAGTGCATTCCCAGGCAGCATCTTATTACCTAGAAACCAAATCAAAGCTCTTACCTCAGGACCAAAGCCTTGGGAGACACTTCATAAAAGACATTAAGCGTCACTGGTTGTCAAGGAAACACAAATTAAAACCACAATGAAACAGTCTCCATTTCACTCTGATTACAATTCAAAACGAACAAAACCCTGACCATGGCAAATGTTGGTGAGAAAGTAGAGTGACTAGAACTTGCCTACACAGCTTTTTGGTGTGAAATTTTGTGTGAAATGACACAATTTCTTTGGAAAACTTCCATTTTCTTATAACATTAAATATGGACCCACCTGTTACCGTTTCCCAGGCTCTAGGTCAGGAAAATGTGGACTCATGTCTGCAGGAAGATGTTTACAAAAATGGCTGTGGCAGTTCTATTCAGAACAATCAGGAAGTCAAGACACACAAACATCTGTGAAGACTAGCAGACGATGACGGCATTTAAAATGTGGTCTATATTGAGTGCAATTGAACAGGACTCCATAGTGAAAACAAGAGCAGTTTACTCTGTGCGCAAAGGGATGGAGGGGCAAAGACCGGCGCAAAGCCGTGACAGATTCTCAGAAAGACAAAAATTAGACGATGTGAGAGGAACCAGGATGGCAGCCCCCTGTGGCAGCAATAGCTGAGTGACAGGAAGAGGCTGTCCTTGGGAACTGGAGGTGATGTGCATCGCTTCGAGGCAGGGGTTAGTGAAGGGGATTCTTCTGTCAGAGGCAGCTCAGGTGCAGTCACAGGCTCTGTGTGTCTCCCCGCCTGTGACTTACACCTCAGAACTCCTCAATCTCCTTCCGTTATCAGTTTCTCCACACCCCTGCCTTTGTTCTCACCTCTGATGCCTTTGGCTCTCGCTCCATCCAGCGTATTGGGATCAGAGGAGGCGCAAAAGAGAGGGGGAAGAGAGAGAAAATTGCTGTTCATCTCTTTTGGAAGAAAGGACACTAAAGAAGTTTCTAGAAGGTTGGATGTTAGCTGGTGGGCCATGTGTGATAAAAAGCAGCCAATTTTTGAAATTTTCTTTCCACTTAATTATGCCTCCATTTGCCACGGCATGGGGGTCCGTGTGTAATCTAGAGACAGTTGGCCCCCAAATATCACCATCCACGGCAACCATCCAACACCAGAAAAACGCAGCAGCAGCCATTGCCCCAAGGGAGACCATGATTCTACAAATGGCCGAGCAGGTACTTCCTGCTTCCTCTGCCTTGAGGCTCTGTCTACTGACACTGGCCTTCTCTACCGGGAACCCCTGTGCATCCCCAGAGGAAGGGGGAGGAAGGGAAATGAAAAGGTGGGTAGTCAGTCCCAAAGAAGACTGTTGGCAGAAGGTCCAGAGGAATGAGGTAGAACAGCTCTCCCATTAGTCTGGGGGTGTGGCATCCTGACCCTCAGGCCAGCTGGCTGGGGAATCAGTCAGTGGGAGGCAACTTTCCTCTAATCACTTCATCGGAAGACATAGCTGCATTACCAGTTGGAGATAGCTTCTTGGCCAGGGATGGGGGGTCATATCCACTTCTCAGTGCTGGGAGCCCATCTGGCCTGGACCTGTGCAGACTCTCCGCATGCTGCCACCGTCCGTGAGTCAGTATGTGTGTCCGTCCTGCTGCATCTGGAAGGCACTATTTCTTTGGTACCATCTATCCCTGGGCTCTTACAATTGTTCTGCCTCCTCGTCCACCAAGTTCCCTGAGCCCTGAAGGGAGAGGCTTGGTGGAGACATTCCATTTAGGAATTAGTTAGTGTTCCAAGGTCTCCCACTCTCTCCATGTTGTCCAGCTGTGGGTCTCTGTATTTGTTCCCATCTACTGTAGGGGGATGCTTCTCTGATGGTGGCTGAGCAAGACACTGATCTATGGGTATGGCAGAATGTCATTAGGAGTCATTTTATTGTTGCTTTATTTCTTTAGTAGAACTAATAGCATTTGGTTTTTCCCAAGTCCATAGACTATCAAGTCTCAGGTTCACGGCCACCTGAGCAGTATCAGGCATGGGTTCCATCAATTAATTATTTTTTCCAAAGCTCAGTGTTCAGGGGAGGTGGATCAGTGGGTGGAGTGTCTGCAGCACAAGCACCAGGTCCCCATGACCCACATAAAAGCCAGATGTAGTGGCATCTGTCTTAACCCCAGTGCTGGAAACAACAGACAGGAAGATCCTCACAGCTCCCTGGCCAGCCAGTCCAGGCAGGGGGTGAGCTCCATCTTTAGTGAGACCCTATCTCCAACCGTAAGTGGTAGAGGAAGACACCTGCTGCCAGCTTCTGGCTTCTACACACACACACACACACACACACACACACACACACACACATGCACGCATGCACGCACGCACGCGTGCACGCACGCAACGCATGCACACACATACACACACATACACACGCACACACACACACACATGCACGCACGCACGCGTGCACGCACGCACGCATGCACACACATACACACACATACACACGCACACGCACACGCACACACACACATACACATACACACACACACACGCACACATACACACACACACACGCATACACACACACTCACGCACGCACACACACGCACACACACATACACACACTCGCACACACACACACACTTAAATTTTTAGTGGAGTTAGGGAATGTGCCCAGGGAACTCTCTGGCTTATCAAAGGTGCTTAAAAAATTATAAAGACACACCTCTAGCAAGGTATAGTCTGATAAGTTCATCATTAGGCTATTTTACAGTTCATCACAGAGCAATTGTATAGCTGTGTGTACATCGTAACACACAAACATTAATAGAGTAACCTGCCTCACACCTAGGCAGGATGGGACAGCCACTCCCAGGCTACCCACCTGTTATGATGTCACTGTGCTACAGACTATACAGACAGCCTTACCTGGACATACAGACAGACCTACGCATAGAAGAGTCGCAGTAGAAACGCTAGGTGATGGAAATCCTCAGCTCCATTGTAACCCCCAGCACAGCCATGGTACATGCAGAAACATGGCCACAAAGTACCAATTTGATCCTCAACGGGAAGATGCCGCAGAGAGGATGGTATGTGTAACTGAGAACTTGGAAGGCAAGTGGAACAATCTAGAACTCTGCTCTGCCAGTTCCTGGCCACATGACTTTCTGGAAATCATTGGTCTTCTAAGCCCCATGCATCTGCAATACTGAGATATGGCAGCGAATGAATACAATTAGAAAAAAAAAAGTGCATGGACTAGCAAGATGGCTCGGTGGTAAAGGCACTTGTCACTCAAGCCTGATAACCTGAGTTCCATTCTGGGAATTCATGTAAAGATAGAAGGAGATCACTGACTCTACAGAAGTGTTCTCTGGCCTCCACATGCATACCCTGGCACATGTGTACATACACACACAATAATAATAATCAATAAAATATTAAAAGAAAAATTAAGGTGCTGAGCATGCCAAGTTAGGACCAGAGGGCAAAGGAGCACCACATGAAGGGCTTTGTGGAATCAAGGTGACCGTGAGGCAGAGATGAGGACTGTCTGGAGCTGCCTGAATGGAATGTGCAGGAACCGTGGAGGCTGAGTAGGCAGGGCACAGGTGAGTGCAGAAGAGGTGGGGCATGGAAAAGGCCAAGCTGAGGTGCTTGGACCTTCTGCCAGAGGGTGACCAGTAAAGGCCATGGTCTGTGGGGAGTGCTAAGTGGGGAGACGTGTGCAGGGAGTGGGCTCTTCATGCTTCTGTTTGGGGGATGAGACAAAATGGCCCTGATGCGACAGCTCTTGGTGGCCTTAGCTCTAGTCACTCCTGCCTCTCGTCAAGTGGCTTCGTCTGTTACTGTCACCTAGACCTTGGAGCGGCTGCCATTATCTCTGCGGTCATCATCAAAGACAGGGACGAGGGCTGAGACAGGTCAAGGGGGAAGGGGTGAGTGTCTGCCCAAGTTTCTTGGCATCAGACATGTTCGAGAATGTCTTAATCCTCGTGAGATGGAGTCAGTGTTCTGAGAGCCAGAGGTGACAGCACTACCCTTGGCTCCCGGCAGTGACGGTGTGTACCACCCCCCAGGCCCTTCTGATTTTGCCTGTCTATCAGGCTGGCAGAAAACTACCTTACCAAGTCCCAGATTAGAGTTCGGTGCTCGGCCCCAGCAGAGCTCCCTGCAGGCCTCTGAAGGCCTGAGTGATGCTTTCGCTCTGGACCACTGCATTAGTTATTTGCTGTTTCTGTGATAAAACACCATGACCAAGGCAATGGAAAAAATCATTTTGGCTTGTGGATCCAGGGAGGGGGGAGTTCCATAATGGTAAGGACGGCATGGTAGCAGGGACAGGAGCAGGAGGTGACATCTCAGCCACATGGAGGAGGCCAGTTGCGTGAACTGTAAGGGGGTTTGTCTATGAGCTCTCAAAGCCCACCCACCTCCAAGGGCATTCTTCCTTCAACAAGGCCCTACCTCCTAAAACTTCCAGTCTCCCCAAAGAGCCCCACCAACCTGGAACCAAATATTCAATACACAAACCTGTAGGGGACATTTGTTCAGTGAAATTACCGCAACCACAGAGGTGGCAAGGAATGATAATTGTTTAAGAAGTGGTTTCGTCCTGGGATGGGATGCAGAAAGTCCCCACACCGTCACCTGCTTCTTCGCCACCCTTCACAATCGGCCCTCTTCTCTCCCCCTGTCTTGCATTTCCAAGCCCCTGCTTCTATCAGAGGCATCGGTGGAAACCTTCAGAGTGTTCTAGAAACTTGGAAAGAGTGACATGCTTATAATCCAGCTGTGGCTGGGGCTGATGGGGCAGGGGATGGGTAGTTCCGTGATTAACAGCATCAGTCATTCTTATATCAAGTTGTTACTCCAACTAGTCTTAGGAATTTTGAAAATATAAAACAGTGAGAGGAAATCAAAGCCCTTCATCACCACAGCACCCCCTACTGAGGTAACCCCTCTTTGCCCTATGCAATTCCAAGCTTTCCTCAAACGTATTCTTTACTGGTGGCTTAAGACAGCACTGTCAGTGTGTCCTGTAGACTGATGGTTCCATGCAGCCATGGGGCAGATCTGTGTGTGTGTCATTACCTAGGCTAGCACGCCTTCATTTTTAATGACCGCCTGACCTATGCTGAGAGAGACGTGCCCCTATCAATTTGTCCTGTGGCTTCTCTCTCCAGCCTGCGATTCTGCATCTCCAGCCACTGCCCAGTATTATAAAGCACCAAGGGTTAGCCTATTAAGCTCTCCATTAAAAACAGAAAAGCTTGGCATCTGCAACCCTAGAGAGTGTGGGCCAGTGTCCCCATTCTGTCCCTGTGTAGCAAACAGCAACCTGCCATTAGCTCATCAGGCCAGGCTCTTCCTATTTCTTTGGAGGCTGCGCTGCTTTAAAAAAAAAGTAGGCGAAAATGTTTGTAATGTTTTCAAGGCTCAGTGACAAAGTGAGACAGAGCCCTTGATTTCTAACCTCCCGCTGCACCGTTCAAAATTCCTCCCAGAGAGCCAGGCAGGAAGCAAAGCGAAGCACTCTGATTGTAAAATTTGCATCCTTTCTTAGCTGGGTACCTTCTTCCCAAAGGATGCTTCACATCACACTGTAGTTGTTTGTAAAGATCTTTCACCCAAGACAGACCACTTCTCATGATACTGCTGATGCGGAGGAGGCAAGAGAAACACAAAGGGAGAATTAAAAATACTGAGAGTCCCTAGGAAGAAATAGAAATGCATTTCAGGGCAGCGGCTGTCAGCCCCCAAACCCTCGATGGATGATCTGGATCAGAGCCCCAGTTAAGTAAATAATAGGAAAATCAGCAGCGATGCAATAGGGAGCTGAGAGATGGTCGTTAGCGAGAGGCATTTGTTCAACAGGCTTTCAGGGAATTCAGATAATGAGCTAGGCACAGCACTACACCCAACAGTCAGACACACTTTCTACACACAAGGAGCCAACAGTTTTAAGACGAGAGACAAAGGTGCCAGCACTCGTCAGAAATGCAGCGCTACGGTTTCGTGACAAGTGTCCTGCTTGATCACAAAACAAAGGACAATATAGAGATGCCACCCTTCAGCCTGGGGTTGTGAGGAAGGCTTCCCAGAGGAAGAAGAAGGGAAGGCATAGGAAGTTGGAGGCCATACCAGTGAGTCCCTGGAACAAGTGCACAAGAGCGTGAGAGCATACAACCACAGGATGATCCTAGGGTCTATCCTTGGACAGAGAGACCTGAAACCCAGCAGGGGGAGCCTTGGCAAGGGAAGCTGGTGAGGCTCAAGGGGGCTGGCCCAGGTGGCACCTGTGTCCCAGGGGAAAGGGCAGGGTCCTAAGCAGGTGTGGATCCATTGACTCATCACACCACAAAGATTCTTTTTGGGTTGCATGGAGCTTAGTAGGCTGAAGGTGGACCAATTAGGAGACTCCTGGACATTCCAGAAAGGGGGGGGGGCTCTCAAACGGCAGTGGCATAGGAATGGTGAGGAGAGGGTATTCACGTGACTGTGTCACCAGCCAGGTTGAGAAACTAGTCGCAGTGGGGGAAGGGTGGAGGAGGATAGAGAACTGACAAAGGACATCTGGAAGGCAGAAACAGGCCCTCTCCTGGAGATGCTAAGATGACATGCGGGGTGGGGGTGGACAGAAGGAGCAAATGTGGAAACTGATCCCAGCAGGCATGGAAATAGGTGCCACAGCTGGAGACGGCAAGGGAGGGGGTTCTTGAAAACACCCCCACCCCGCAGAGCTGGGGTAGACTCCTGAGTCAATGGAGAAGGGTGGAGGCCACCAGATCCCTGTGAGCTGTGACCTGCAGCAGTGTGCTGGAGTATCTAAGGAAGGCACTATCCGGGTGGGAGGGACGTCGGTAATGACATGCCCCTGAAGGAGACAGGCTAGAAGGATTGGAGGGCTGAAGGACTGCAGACAGGGAGCTGTGTGATGACCTAGATGGGTCAGCTGAGACCAGAGCCAGTCTCCAAGGAGGGTCCTGCCTCCCACAACAGAGTTCAGCAGCCAGGTGGAGAGGAATGGTTGACATTTAAAAGATGGGGATGGCCATACTCTGCTCAACAGATGGAAATGAGAGCGGGCAGTTACCACAGCACTGCCAGAGAAAGGGAAAACCAAACAGGAAGGAGGAAGTCAAGGAGCCAAGTCTTCAGTGCTCATTAGGGCAGAGATGAGGAATACTGCCAAGTGATGTGGGTGAGTTCTGTCTTCGGTCAGTGTGCAGGAGTATATCAAGATGACACTATCCGGGGATTCAGCAGGGGGACCGGAGGAGGGCCTGTGGTTACTTTCCTCCTCTCCGGTTAGCAGACTACATTTCCCACCCGGGGGCTAGGCTGCCAGATCTAACATGGTCCCAACAGCCATCAGTGAAAGGTGAGGTGTGGGGTGCTCCCAGGGGACAGAAGATAGGCCGGTGTGTGGGGTCAAAGGCAGTCTTGAATCCACTTGGTGAGCCTAGAGGCAGGAGAACCCGTTCTCCTCAGGGGAAGAAGCAATCTCCCATGGGACTCAGAAACCCTCAGAGACTGAAAACTTGGCGTCACAGCCAAAGCGCGCAGTTTGGTCAAGAAAGAAGGGATCAGAACAAACAGCGCCATATATAGGCATGGGTGTGCTTCTGCCTGATGCTTCCAACGCAGAAAACTCTGGTGAAAACTCTGGTGCCGGTCTGAATCAGAGGCCTTGAAAAGAGGATGAAGTCCCACCCCTCTCCCCCAGACTGGGGTAAGGCAAGGCTTGCCTTCCACAGGAAAGGTGGGGCATCCTGATCTAAAGGATTCTCACTAGACCTTAACCTCCAGGTTTGACCGAGTCCAGATAAAGTCCGAGTGCCCAGCGCCCTGAATACTGCCATGTGGACATTATCTTCCCAAACAGCAACAAGCGATTGCCATTCTCATCCTAAGTCGGAGTGCTTTATAGAATGAAAGTCCCTATTCATTTGATGACCCGTGGGGTTGGGACCCTGGGTTTGCCGTAATCTTATTTTGTCTCAGGTCTATTCACTTTGCAGTGGGTGGCCTTGGCCCTGGAGCTCGAAAGTTCTGGCTTTGGCTGGAGCTCGCTGGTGGTGCCCGGCGCGCTCCGTGGGTGGCGGGTCGCGGCTGGTCACGCGCGCTGGTGACCTGTTTGCCTTGCCCGCAGGTGCGCGCAGGCGCTGCTGGAGCACGGCGCGACAGTACAGCTGGAGTGCGGCCCTGGCCGGGACACGCCGCTGCACGTGGCGGCCCAGTACGGCCTGGACGAGCACGCGCAACTCTACCTGGGCCGCGGCGCGCGCGTGGACGCGAGGAACGGTCGCGGCGAGACAGCCTTGAGCGCGGCGTGCGGAGCGGCGACGCGGAGCCCTGACGAGCACGCGCGCTGCCTGCGGCTGTGCGCGCTCCTGCTGCGCGGCGGCGCGGCGGCAGACGCGCGCGACGAGGACGAGCGCAGCCCGCTGCACAAGGCCTGCGGCCGCGCGCGCCCCAGCCTGTGCACGCTCCTGCTGCTGCACGGCGCCGACGCGGGCGCGCTCGACTACGGTGGAGCGTCGCCGCTGGCGCGCGCACTGCAGACGGCCACGTGCGCGCCCCCGGCAGCGCCACAGCGCACGGTGCAGGCTCTACTCAACCACGGATCCCCCTTGGTGTGGCCCGACGCCTTCCCCAAGGTAAAGGGACCCCAGGGGAGGTTGGCCATGCAGACACTGGAACATGCCAAGGCTTGCATGCTGTGTGCCCAAAGGATCGTGGGAGGGTCTGCATTTCTCTCAAAACTCCCAGGGGAGGTGGAGGCTGCGAGTCTTGGGACCCTACTTTGAGAAGCGAAAACTTAAGAGGTCTCCTCGTGGTTAGCAAAAAGAAAAATGAAGAGGCTGCACTGTTGCTAAATATCCCAGAATGTCTCCTTTTGAAGTAGTCTCCTGGGGACGCCTAGCACTTACTTCCGTGATACCATCCCAACGCCAGCTCCCGGGTATTCCAGCAGCTCGTCTTTTGGTGTAATTTCTAGAAAGATGAGTATCAGTCTCTTGTCACAGCAGGCGTCTGCTCTGCATCGAAGTCACCCCACCTGCCCAGCGCCTTGTTAATGTGAGCACTTTACACCTTCACAAATTCCTCCCCACTGCGGTGAAATTCACCTAATGTGCCCTGTTCAGGTCACCCCTGCGTTGAGACCTCCATCCCTTGTCCTGGCTGCGCCTTTGCAAAGTTTGTTCAGCTCACCTTGTCACTTTCTCCATCTGTCAGGTCGTTAATCACGTAAATGACAAACAATGCTACTACAATAAAACCCCCAGGCACGTGCGAACGAAGTGCAATGATGTGTATGTCTGAAAATGCCATAAAGAAACTATGACAAAAGAAAAAGTTAAAAGGACATTCAGGACCTGAGGAGACCGCTTGCAGCAAAGCCAGAGGAACCAAGCTTGGGTCCCTAGCAGCCATGTAAAGCCCACCTTTGGTGGCTCATGCCTCCAATCCAACGCTGGAGAAGTAGTGACAGACCAACCAGCCAGTGTAGCCTAATCGCCCAGACCTGGTCCTCAGCCTTTCCAGTGCTGCGACCCTTAATACAGTTTGTCATGTTGTGGTGACCCCCAAACGATAAAATTATTTCGTTGCTATTTCATAACTGTAGTCTTGCTATTGTTATGAATCGTAACGTAAATAAAATGTGGCATGCAGGATATCTGACATGCGACCCCTGTGAAAGGGTCATTTGACCCCCCAGGGGTCACAACCCACATGATGAGAACCACTGCTCTAAAGGAACAGAACTGATAAAGGAGTGTGTGTGTGTGTGTGTGTGTGTGTGTGTGTGTGTGTGTATGTGTGTATGTGTGTGTGTGTGTGTGTGTAGTATTTATTAGAGTGGTTGAGAGCCTGTGGTCCAACAATGGCTGTCTCCAGACAGAAAGACTGAGTGAGAACTTAGTAGCTGTTCAGTCTACAAGATGCTGTGTCTCAGCAGTTCCAATCTGGTGCTGGAGTCCTGGAGGACTCCTGGAGGGGGGCTGTGAGTCTTCAAGTCTAGATGGAATCCTGAAGAAGTTGGATTTAATACCAGCCTCAGTAACAGGGCAGATGAACTTGTCAGCAGGAGTGAGGGCAAGCGTACAAAACCAATTTTCTTCTTCAGTGTCCTTTTATGTGTTCTGGTGTAGTCCAGATTTAGGGTGAATCTTCCTGCTTCAAATAATCTGATTCAGAAAATTACTCACGGGGCTGGAGAGATAGCTCAGTGGTTAAGAGCACTGGCTGTTCTCCTAGAGGATGTGGGTTCAATTCCCAGTACCCACATGGCAGCTCACAACCGTCTGTGACTCCAAAACACCAATGCACATAAAATAAAAATAAATAATTTTTTTTAAAAAAAAAAGATGGAAAATCCCTCACAGGATGGCCCAGAAGCTTGGGTTTTAGTTGATTCCAGGTGTAGTCAAGTTGATAACCAAGATTAGCCATCGCATCCACACCCTGGTTCCTGTAAAAGACACTATCTCAAACAAACAAGATGGGTAGCTCCTGAGAAATGATACCCAAGGCTGACCCCCCCCCCCAGCTTCCACATGGACATGCTCATACATCCAAGTAAATAAATAAATAATAAACAATATTTGCACAAGTAAGTAAATAAATAAATAATAAATCTTGAGGCCCAGCTAGCCTGCTGTATGCACCAATTGGCAAACAAAAGTGGCCTGCCTCAAACAAGATGAAAGATGAGGACAGTCACCCAAACAGGTCCTCTGACTTCCACATGCACATGGTATTCACACATGTGCCTATACACAAACACATGGACACACACACACACACATACACACAAAATAATACCGTTCCCAAAGTATTAGCTAGAAGAGACTGCCTTCCCCAAAAGACTTCATTGAAGGAAGCCAAATTGGTCATAAAATTTTGACTCATTTTATTTTAAAATTCACCCCCATCTCCCAAGACATCTCAATCATATACACCTACGTATGCACCTGTGAACATGCATGTGTGCCTGGTATGTTTTGAACCAGCATCTGGGAAGCTGTTACCCAAAGATGATCCAAAGAATCAGTTTTCAGTGTCCTGAGATAGTGAGATTCACACATTTCTCCCAAATGACTTTGCGTATGGGCACATTCAGAGTGAAGGATGCATCAGGAGTCAGGAGAAGGGTGGAAACTCTACCCCATGCTTCATTCACCTCGTGTCTCATCAGACAAGCATGTGGACTCTTTGTGGACAGGGTCACCCACGTCATTCCCCCCGCGGTGCTCTGCCAATACACAGATTTCAGTATGGCAGGCTCTACAAAGGAAGTGCTAGCATTCTTGGATTCTGGGTCTCTACATCCATAGCTTACACTCTAAACACTCCCCATTCCCAGCAGGACCTGGTCAGCTACCTTGGACATGGACTGCCCTTCAGTTCAGTGCTGCCCTTCAGTTCACATCCTGTCTACATTAAGCCCAGATGCTCAGTCATCATCATGTGGAACCACACAAAATAAAAACCAAAGTGGATCTCACATAGTAGGCTGCAAACAGAAAGTGACTGATAGTGGTTTCCTTTAAGGAGTAGGGGGTGAGATGGAACAGTGGAGAAAGGTACTTGATACCAAGCCTGGTGACTTGAGTTTAGTCCCCAGGACTCACATTGTAAGAGAGAACTGACCCTTGCAAGTTGTCCTCTGACCTCCACATACATGCCATGACAAGTCATTCCAACTTGAGGGACCCCCCACACACACTCAGGGGCTGGAGTTTGAGCTGCAGCCTCCCAGCCTGATCCCTGGGGAGGTCTTCTAGGGGCAGCTAGCGCCCTGTCTTGACCTACAGACGCAGCACATGGCACTGTGCTCCCCTCCAAGTCTTCAGGGCCTCTGTTCTGCAACATGCCCACGTGCCATGCCAGCCATATGGGGTGTGGTCATACGTTCATCTCTTCATACCTCAGGATTGGGGGCTGAACTTGCATGTATCGGGCGGTATGCTACAGCAGGGTCATGGGAAGCACTTGACCCTGGCAGTGGCAAGGATTCTCTGGCCAATTTCATACCAGCGTGTAAGGAACTGAATAGCTCTTGAGACATCGTTACAGTAAAAAGGCATTGCCTGCCCTGCATTTGGAAAGCGCAGGTACATGCAAACCCTAGTCAAGGTTTGCTGTGTGAATGCAAGAGACTCCGGTGACTGACCCCTGGACACAGGTCTGCATCCCACCTCTGGGCATGAGGTGCTGACCTCCTTGCACAGACACCCTTGCACTTCTAGAAATGACCCCACTTTCCTGAACAGCCTGCAGATGAGATGCACTTACCCACACCGAATCCATGCTAGATGTGCCTGTGATGGGCTGGCATGGCCAAGGGGTAAGCAAACAAAACCGTGGGGATGGAGAGGCAACATACTCCCTCCCACCCAGGCTCCTGTCCGTTTCACCTGGGAAGGCATCTACTCACCTAACTGGCCTCAGCAGCCCCATGGGGTGCACAGCAAGCGTACCCAAACTGGTCCCAAAGATGCTCCACAGGCAAGACACAGGCACTGTGGCAGGCAACTACCAAGCCACCTGGAATGCTGCAGAGCATGCAGCCCCATGAGCAGCAGCCGTACTTTAAATAGATGTAAAGAGACACCCGTGGAGCTCAGAATTACTGAGGCAAAAGGTTTCCCAGAGAGCCTGTGACATAAATCACAGTTCCCAGTGCCCAGACAAAGGCACCGTCATAGCATCAGGCAGACAGGGAGCATCCATCTGAGCCATGCTCACTGTACTGCTGTGAAAGCCAAGGGGTGCCAGGCTTTGGAGCCCACTGTGTCCACAATGCCAGGCCCTTCTGCCCTGCTGACCCCTGGTTCACGCCAGAGGCAGAGGGGCAGGCCCAGAGCAGGTGCAGGTAGAGGCTGGAAGCCGGGGTTCAGTCCTAAAGGTGCAGAGACAGAGTAAGGACTGGATCTGGAGCAAGGGACTCCTGGTAGAGCAGGGAGACCCAAGAATGTGGATCCAGCTGTGATCTGGGAGAGAGGCTTTACTGAATTTCTCCTCAAATTCATGGCTCTGAAATGAGGCCCATTTTCCTTTGTCCACACCTTTCAAGAGCACATGTCTGGTTCACCACAAAAGAGAATGTTGGGGCCATAAAGAGACTAGGAGGGCCTTAAGCCCAAGCCGCCTCTAAGAAGGACATGACCTGGGAACCACTTGAAGTGGCGTGGGACCGAGTGGTCAGCTGTATTTGTCCCCTGATGTCACTGACCCTCTCCAGAGCCCTTTGCTTTCTGTGCCTTCCTGGTGCTCTTTCTCCGAACCAGCCCTGTTTCAACGGAGCCAAGATACGCTACCCGAGGAGGGGGTCAGCCACCTGCGAGGGTTAGGAGTAACTGAGCTGCAGGCCTAGCAGTGACACCCGAAGTGTAAAGACTGGACCAGCCATGAGTTCCCCTCACTGCTTCATTGACGCTTCTGCCTGCCCACCGCGCCCCTCATGTGTTCACCCATGTGTTCATTTAATAACCATGGTTAGGGGCTGGAGAGATGGCTGAGAGGCTAAAAGCACATGCTACTCTTGCAGAGGACCTGAATTCAGTTGCCAGTATCCACATCAGGAAGTTCACAACCTCTTGTAACTCCAGGTGTAAGGGGGATCCCACACCTCTAAACTCCTCAGACACTTGCACGTGCACACACACACACACACACACACACTTTTTTTTTGTTCTTTGTTTTTTTGTTTTTTTTTTTTTCCCGAGACAAGGTTTCTCTGTGTAGCTTTAGAGTCTGCCCTGGATCTCGCTCTGTAGCCCAGGCTGGCCTCAAAGTCACAGAGATCCGCCTGGCTCTGCCTCCCGAGTGCTGAGATTAAAGACATGAGCCACCACTGCCCGGCACATACACACATTTACATAATTCAAAATAACAGTAGATTTAAAAATATGCTTAGCAGTCCTGGCTGAAGTTCCACTGGGGACAGGAGCACACAGACTTTTGCCCCTGTGAGCAACCTGACTTGGGGGTAAGACAGTCATACACACTGAGACCTGTCACAGAACCACCTGACTTTGCAAGTGTCAAATTGGGTCTTGGCCTTGGCTGGCTGTGTGTATTTTTTTTTCATTGCTGTAATAAAATATCTGACCAAAGCAACTTAAAAAAGGGAGATCTAGCCAGGCGGTGGTGGTGCATGCCTTTAATCTCAGCACTCAGGAGGCAGGGGCAAGCAGATCTCTCTGAGTTCAAGGCCAGCCTGATCTACACAGTGAGTTCTAGGACATCCAGGACTATACAGAGAAACCCTGTCTTGAAAACCAAAAAAAAAAAGGTGGGGGGAGTGTAATGTTGGCTCACAATTTGTGGGTACAGAGTGTCATGGTAGGGACTCCACAGCATCAGGAGTGTGTTGCAGCTGGTCACATTGCACCCACAGTCAGGAAGCAGACAGAGATAGGTGCTGATGCTTAGAGCTGACCGTCGTATTCGGCCCAGGCCCACAGGAGAGCTGTCCACATTTAAGGGGGGTCTTCCCATCTGATATAACCCAACCTGGAAACTCCTTCACTGACATGTCCTGAGATTTGTGTCCTAGATGATTCTAGATCCTGTCAATGTGACAATCAAAATTAACCATCACACTGGGATATCAGAAACCCCAGGCACGCCATGAGCAAGCCCAGATCTGAGGACCAAAGCCTAGGGGATGGTATTACAGACAGCAGGCACAGGACAGGCAGATGCCCTGTGACGGAGCAAGCATGGAATGCTGCCTCTGAGAAAAACGACTGCCATGATAGAGAGGAAACAGCAAGCGCCCACACCCACACCTACACTCCCACCCCTACCCATGCTGAAAGAGCTGAGCAGGCGCCTTGCGAAGGGCCTGGGCCCTTTGCCTAAGGACAATAGAAATCCAGTTCATCATTTTAAATGAAGGAGGTGACATTAACAAAATCTGTGTGTTGAAATGAATCTGCTTGAGTGTGAAGAAGAAACTGGAGGAGAGAGCGGAGGGGAACCACTGGCTGCTGTGAAGATTCAGATGAGGAAGACAGACAGCTGGAATGCAAAGGAAGATTCCAGAAACATCTGCGGAGTCCAGGTCTTCCTCACTCCTGGACGCTGACACTGCCGGAACCATGGCCGCCTGATTTCTTGTTTTGTGCCAAATTGCAGAATTAGGCAAAGTGACTTCAGCCACTCGCTGCAATTTCACCAGATTTGAGCAGGAGATGGCGGAACTGTGGTCAAAATGCAGGCCCGGTTTCCCTGGCTGCCCGCTGAGCCCGCCCGGTGTCTCCAGGGGCGGAGGGACGGGAGCCGTCAGGAAGCTCTCCTCTGTTTTCCTACCCTTCTTTTATTTCTCCATCTACATATAAAGCAATGTGCCTGTGTGATTTTTCCCCTTAATTTTCTTTCTGCCGCCTCATTAGCTGAAGAGCGTGCGCTTGGACACTAATGACATCAACGTGTCAGAGTAATGTGGCAGCCGCCTCTCGGCAGACAGCAAGGAGGCAGCGGAGATTTTTAAACTGTGTTGGCGTAAAAATAATGAAGGCAGCCAGCTGCCTGGCAAACACGAGGGGCACGGTGCTGAGGGGCTGGGGAGGGGCGGGGAGCCCCAGAGAGGTGGAACAGAGGGAGAGACAGAAAATGAATTCCTGGAGACAGGCAATAAGACTTTGTCACAGTCTATGACCCCGGGTGGGGGAGGGGTCGGCTCTAGGGGAGGGCAGCTCTATCTTACCCTGGGTGGGGGAGGTCTGCCTAGCATGCCGTCCCTGGGAGTCATTCAACGTTTTTTTTTTTTTTTTTTTTTTGCAGAGAAGGAGCGGGTCTGGGGTTGGGGGAGGGGGTAGCATGGCCTTAGGAAACAGAAAGTCCCAGAAAGCACCTGGGAAGCAGGAGACTGTCTGGGGGCTAGCTTCCCCCAGCAGAGAAGAGGATAAATGAATGAGAGGTGGTGGCCCAGGACTGGGGACACCAGAAATATCAACAAGTAAAGAGCATCTTGGAGGGGACAAGGACACACCTGGCTAGAAGAGGTAGGGAGGTAGGTGCTCCTGGGTCGGAGCCCCCCAGCTGCCACTCACTCTGTCCTGCCCCCTTTTCTGAAAATGGCCTCAGCTTGACTTGGTGACGGTCATTTCATTGGAAGAAATGGATCAGAGGTAGTCATTCTTACGATACAGTGTGGGGCATGAGAGATGGCTCAGTGGGTAAAGGTGCTTGCCGACAACCCCGACAACCTGAGTTCAAGACCAATGTGGTAGAGAGAGAACAGACTGTCTCAAGGTGTCTGCAGACCTACACACACACACACACACACACACACACACACACACACCCCTGAGATGTGGGCATACACAAAATAAACGATATAGTTGCAATGTCCGTATGACCAGTCTAGAGAAAAGCCGTGGTTCCTGTCTCCTCAGAGAAGAAAGGGAGGAAAGAAAAGCAAAGCCCGGGGCAGCACTAGGATGGTGGCCTCTCAGTTAACGTCTGTCTGTAGGGGCACTGTGAGTGTTTACACAACCAGGCAGACCTTGCCAGGAACGGTGGGCAGACAGCTGGGGTGCCACAGAGCAAAATACAAAAGGTGGGATGGGGAACCCAGGTATAGAGCAGCCTGGGGACTTTCCCCGAAAGAGGGGGACAGAAAGAGGCCTCGGGCCTAAGCGGATGGACACGTGCCCTAGAAGCCACTCTTCCGCTCTGAGGACTAGGCAAAGAGCAGGACCATGGCTTCCTCACATGTTGACAGACTGTGCCCAGGATCTCACCTTTATCAGAAGAGAATAAGGAGGAGCTGGTGTGGTGGGTCAGTGCTAGGAACGATTGCTCTGTGGTCACGAGGACCTGAGTTTGAACCTACATAAAAATAGCTAGGCACAGCTGCACACATGCCTGTAACCCCGGCACTGGGGGCGGGAGGGAAGCAAGCAGTCCCCTCGACCACCCTCACTAGCCATCCCAACCCGCACTGCAAGCGTCCAGTTTAGTGAGACCATGTCTCAAGGCAATAACTCAAAATCCAACAGAGGAAGACGCTGAGGGTGTGATGCTGGCCTCTGCATGCACAGACACGGGCGTGGGCACCCGTGTACGCATGTGCACGAGCCACACACGCAAGAATAAAAACTTGATGGATTCCTGAGGTCGGGACACAGCAAAAAGAGAAAAAGGTGGGGCATCCGAGAAATGGAGAAGAAGTGTGTGTCTCAGCAGATAATCTGGAAGAGCTGAGAGCTGGGTGAAGACACAGCCTCTGGGTCTGTGAAGACAGACGGGCTAAGAGAAGTCAACAGAAGGACAGGAAGAGAAACATACAACAAGCGAGGGCACCAGACAGACTAAAGCCCGGGTGCTGCTCACACTGGCTGTGCGTGTTCCCTCCCTCCCTGCTGCTCCTGATTCTGCTCTGTATCCTGAGTGGCCAGAGAGAGGGCCTAGCCAGTCTGTGCTCAGGGGCCCCATGGATGATTGGAGCATGGAGGGAAAAGAAGCAGGTTTCCTCTCCTCTCGCTTACTTCCTGCACCCAAATCCACGCCATCTTGTCTCCTTCTGACTCAGCAACCACTTTCCTGGACCCAGACCTCACCCAACCCACAGTCGCTGCTGGTTCGATGTGGCGCCAGGCTCCCTGCATAGTCATGGTCTCTGGACTTTAACAATGTCACCTCAATCAGTTCAGTCCCTGAGGCACATAGGTGGCTGGAGAGAAAGAGAAAGTGGCAGGCACAAAGGTCAGAGTGTAAAGCCAACCAATAGATGGTGACGTTATTCAAGACGAGCCTAGGAAAGAGGATTAGGAACCATAACCAAAGACTTAAGAGAAGAAAACTCAGCTGCATTCAAAGTCTTAACTTTTAATTTGGGGCTAAATGAGTGTTCTTGACAAGTAAACGACAGAAAACATACCTTTGACATTCTAGCAAAACTGTTCTTAAAATACTTGGGAAAAAATCTTATTAGCTATGCAATCAGGAAACAGGTTATTTCTAAGGGTATAAAGTTCAGGCTGGATTCAGATTTCTTGGCTACAATATCAGCAGAAGACAGTGAAATACCCTCTACGTATATTTTGAGACAAGGTCTCATGTAGTCAAGGCTGACCTTGGACTTGCTGCATAGTTAAGGATGACTTTGAACTTCTGATCATTCTGCCTTCACCTCAGAAAGCTGCGGATATGAGAGTATGCCACCACACCAGAGTTTAATATGGAGCTGTGAGTTGAACTCGAGGCTTCCTGGATGCTAGGCAAGAACTCTACCGAACTGAGCTACATCCTCAGCCCTCATCAACATATTTTTTTCAGTTGAAGAATAGCATTTATTGGGGGTGAAGAAACACACACACGTAGCAGACGCACAGAGGAAAAGACTCTGCAAAACAGAGGGGCCTAGGGAAGCTGAAAAATCCCTTAACATATTTTTGTGGTTTGTTGTTTGTTTGTTTGTTTGTTTTGTTGTTGTTGGGGTTTTTTGTTTTTTGTTTTTTGTGAGATCCACCTGCCTCTGCCTCCCAAGTGCTGAGATTAAAGGCATGTGCCACCACTGCCCTGCTCCCTTAACATATTTTTAAAGGAAAAGTTTGGACACTAGAATATCAGTCTGAGCCAAGAACTTCTCATTTGATGCCAAAAGAAAGAAGATATTTTTCAGATTTGAACAGCTCAGAAAACATATCTTTGATCCTTTTTTTTAAGAACAAGAAAGTATTTCTATTCAATTATTTATTCAACAGATATACATGCGAGCCCCAGTCAGGACCCGCAAGATGCTAGATGCTTTGGATAACTGGGTGAGCAGATCAGAGAGCGCCATGCTCCCTCAAGAAGTCTGCAGCCAAACAGGGCAGAGAGATATTATCAGCCATGAGCATAATCAACCAATGACAGGAGAAGGCCAAGGAGATGTCAGCCTGTGCACCACAGAGAGCGTCTCCTCAGAACAGTGTCATGTATCTGGACATGCAGAGCACTACAGAAGGAGCACACACACCGTCATGACCGCAAAGCAGGTGAGGGAAAGAACGTTCTCAAAAGCAAAAAGTAAGTGAGGCACAGTGGTACACACCTGTAATCCTAGGTTTGGGAAGCTGAGGCAGGAGATTGCCAGCTGGAGATCAGCCTAGGATAGACAGCAAGATCCTCTCTCAAAAGAAAAGGGGGAAATTGGGAGAACTGCACAAGCCAGCAGGATGCTGCAGCAGATAAGGGCGCTTGCCGGCAAGCCTGGTATCCCGAGTTCGATCCCTGAGACATGTAAAGTGGGAGGAGAATACTGACTTCCCGAAAGTTGTCTTCTGACCTCTGCCCACGTGCACTAGCACATATACACCCACATACATACACAAATAAATAAATGCAGGTACTTTTAATTAAGAAAATTATATGATATTTTAAATAATAGTCCTCAGCCTCAGAGTTAGTAACAAGGATGATATTAGCTGAAGCTGGACAGGCAGGTATTGATTGGCAAATACCCCCGAAGAAGCATCTTCCGTATGAGGCTGTGCCCACCGATCTCCGGCCAGCATGTAGCTCTGCAAACCCTTCCCTCGGGACTTCCTGGCTTTACTTTATTGTTATTGTTACTAGGGTTGGCACAAGTGCCTTCATTTTTACCCTGATGTTTTTCATGGGGGAGAGAAGTGGAACGTGGCAGTGAGTTCAGAGTAGGGAGTTAAGGCTGGTGGCCTTTGAACAAAAACTTCAAAGACATGAGGAGGTCGGCTGTGCTGAGGTCCAGGGATGAGCAACCCGAACGAGCAGTCAGTCTGTGGCCTGAACCTGGAGAGGCCTGAGCTGCGTGTGGAATAGCAGGGGACCACGGTGGATGAAGGTGTTCAGAGGTGATGAGGGTGGATGGGAGGCTGGATAGGGCTCTAAGGGACACTGTTGTGACTTTGGCCGTTGGTGATGTCTGCAGAGCAGAGGCTTCACTTGACTAATGTTTCATCAGACCTTCCCTACTGCCATGAGGAAGAGAAGAGAAGAGGAAGGCAGTCATGTTGGAATCCTGACACAGTGACCCCCATGAGGGACACCGCTTAGGCTAGGCTGGCACGCTGATTCAGGAGGGACCTCAAAGGCAGAGCTGTGGGGGCTTCTTCACAGACTGCATGTCAGGAATGAAAGAAATGGAAAACAAGGACGGCCCCAAGGCTTCCAGCCTGAGAGTCGGAAAGACAGATGTGCCAGCTAAGAGGAGTGAGCTAAGATGGCCAGGGCCAAGGCCAGGGCCACAGGTGTGTGGCCCGGGAAGCTAAGAGTTCAATGCACCCAGTCTAGAACGGGACAAAGTGGAGATCTAAAGGAAACCATTGGATAGTCAAGCCCAGAATTCCAAAGATTCCAATAGCCTTGGAGACCAGTGGCATGGGGATGGTATCGGAAGCTGAGAAACTGGATGAGAGACAAGGGAGAAGAGATGGGCACAGGAATGAACGGAGGGACAACCCTCTCTGAAAAAAACAATGGAGATGAGAAAACAGCCCAGGAGACTAAGGAAGAACCACAAAGAGGATGGAAAACATGGTTTTCTTTCCCTGCCAACTGCCGCCCTGAGTGTGGCCACTGAGGGCCACCTCTCCCTGGACTCACGGAAACACGGTCTCTCTGGTGAACTCTCCTCACCACTCACCTCTAAATGGAGCCAACCCCACTTCTGCTCCACTCAGATACCCCTGCACCTGGGTCATGGAGTGGGGCCTCTTTATAGCGCACGGTGACGCCCTGCAGGTTTGCCCTGCCCGTGGCCTTGCACATCACTTCACTTAATTTCTCTCAAATGGAGATTGTTTGCCAAGAAGATATAGGTGATTTTAATCCCAGAAAAGTTAAAATAAAATATGCGAATAACTGTAGAAGAATTTGAAAACATGAAATTGTCGCCTGCAACTAACAACTAAGCTTTGGCGATGCCAAAGACAAGCATTGGCACCACTACAAGTGTGGGTTGGCAACTCAGCCTGTGCCTGGCCTGAGGCCTGGATTTGACTCCTAAAAAAATACTTTAAATAGGGCCAGGCATCGTAGTGCACACCTTTAATCCCAGCACTTGGGAGGCAGAGGCAGGAGGATCTCTGTGAGTTCAAGGCCAGCCTGGTCTACAGAGTGAGTTCCAGGACAGCCAGGGCTGTTACACAGAGAAACCCTGTCTCGACAAACCAAACCAAACCAAAACAAAACAAAAAGATTTAAATGATGATTGTGTCTTCTTAATTCCAATAATTGCCTACTTTTTAAATTCTTCCCAATAACTAAGAGGATTGAAATTTAACGTTTTAAGAAGTTAACAAGAGGTCTGGAGAGATGGTTCAGGACCCAGGTTCAATTCCCAGCACCCACATGGCAGCTCACAGTTATCTGTAACTCCAGTTCCAGAAGATCCAACACCCTCACATGACATACATGCAGGTAAAACACCAATATATATAAAACAAATAAGTAAATCATTTTTTAAAAAAGAATTTAACAGAAAATCCAGGTATGGAGACTTACATAATGAGGTGCTACCTGCAAAAACATACAAAACTTAGGAATAAGATGATCGCGCCAACTATCAATGTTGGTAGCACAAA
The DNA here is from genome assembly GCF_949786415.1 of Peromyscus eremicus. NCBI lineage: Eukaryota > Metazoa > Chordata > Mammalia > Rodentia > Cricetidae > Peromyscus > Peromyscus eremicus. The sequence continues at coordinate 6,267,541 of NC_081429.1, read as the reverse complement.
ACATCATACGATTTTTTTAATGTAAGAAATATTAATATGAAAGATGAAAGGAGAGCAGCTGCATACATGCTCATTTACCCAGAAAATAGTGCTTGTTCTTCTTCAAGAGGACCCACCCGAGTTCTGTTCCCAGCACCCACATTAGGCTCCTCACAACACTCATAACTCCAGCTCCGGGTGATCAGACACATGCTTCTGGTTTCCTCAAACATAAACATGGAGTACATAAACTCATCCAAGTACATACACATATACATAAGGAAAAATAAATTTTTTTTTTGAGACAGAGTCTCACTATGTAGCCTTGGCTGACCTTGAACTCACAGAGATCCGCCTGCCTCTGCCTCTCAAGTGCTGGAATTAAAGGTGTGGGCCACCACTGCCCAGCTAAAATATGCACATACTCCCACACAGACACAGACACACAGTCTGTAGCTGGAAGTTTTCCTGTGTCCCACCGGGTCCAACAGCTGTTCAGACCCAAATAAACACACAATGGCTTATTGCGAACTGTATGGCCATGGCCTGTGGCTCAAGCTTCTTGCTAGCTAGCTCTTATAACTAAACTCAGCTCGTTTCTATTAATCTATGTGTCACCATGTGTTCCGTGGCTTTACCTGTGTGTCATTACATGCTGTTCCCTGGACAGTGGGATGGCATCTCTCTGCCTCTCCCTTCTCCTTTCACTGTCTTCCTTGGATTTTCCTGCCTGGCTCTATTCTGCCCTGCCATAGGCCAAATGGCTTTATTTATCAACCAATCAGAGCAACACATATTCACAGTGTACAGAAAGACATCCCACAGCAACAGTCAAAATAAAACTAAATATTTAAAAGTAAATAAAAGAATATTTTTTTCTGTGGGGATTGTGAAATAAAATGCAAGGGGCCACACCAAGTGGAAAGTCAACAGCAAAACAATTCTTCCCCTCGCTATTCTTTTCTGACACTAAAAATTTGTGGCGGGAAATTGGGAACACAATCCTCAGGCCACACTGCCCATAGAACTGCTTTCGTTTGCTCCGAGCAGCTCGGCAGAGGCAGGGGGCTGTCACCCATCAGCATCCCCCAGCCCACCCCAGCCCCCAAACCTGACTATTAAGCCCCAGTCTGACGGCACAGGGAGTGATCCAGAGATGTGGACTTCCTGGAAGAGCCACTGCCTCCTGGTGGGTTCACTCAACTGAAAACACTCGTGTTCGGGGATCGTTTCCCTCTGTGTGGTGTGACTTGGTCCTGTGAGGACACAGCCAGGGAGCGGCAGTCATGAAATGCAAGAACATGCCTGCATCTCCAGCCTTTCTCCCCTTGAACCCCAAGCCCACCAGCCTGCATCCTGCTCCCCACTTCCCCCCAGGTGCTGAGGACCTGTGCACAGGTGCCCGCTGTCATTGAAGTTCTCGTCAACTCCTACACTAAGCTCCGAGTTTCCGAGTCTTGGCAGGAGGTGATTCCTGAAGAAGTATACCAGGTGAGGAGTTGCCTCAGTCCCTTTCCCCAATGCTCCAGAACTCAGTCCCTCTCACTTCTCTGTCTGGAGTTTCACACTCAAACCCCGGAAGTGAAAGATCTAAAGAAGGAAGACAGGGAAGCTGGGCAGTGATCAGAGGGCACCGCCCCTCTAGAGCCAACCAACCATAGGTCCAAACTATTGGGTGTACATTGAATCCCCCCCCAAAAAAATACACCGAGCTTCATCACTTGTCATTATTCTTTAAACATCACAGCATACAACAAGCCCTCTCGGTAGCATTTTCATTGTTGCATTATGGGTAATCTAGAGGTGATTGAGAGTAAACGGGAGGGTTGTGTATGTTTCGCAAAACATGAGGCTGCTTTGCTTAAGAGCCTTGCCCATCCGTGAATGTTGGTATCTTCAGAAGTTGTAGAACCAGTCCTCTGTGGACACCAAGGGACAACTGTGAAGTGCTATTGGACATGAGGCATACACAGCCACCCCGTGATGGCTTGAAGAGTGCTGGGGCTCAGGCAGCCAGCATGCACGGAAGGAAGGAGGCAAGAAAGATGCCAGTCATGGCTCCTTTTCCAGGCATGCCCCCTGGCCATGTGCAGGAGATACAGATTATGACATGTGACCTGCACCCCACTGTGAGCACTGCATACATCCACACATGACAGAGTCCACAGGCAGCCATTGATCACACAGAGCAGGGACACTGCCTTCCAGAAGCTCCCAGAGAACATTCTCTGGGGTCTCACTGCACATGTTGGTGAGTGTCTTACAAGGCCATGAGCTGATGGGCTTCAGCGTGGCTCTGGAGTCCACTGCTGCAGAGAGACAGCATGCTTGCCCCGTTTCAGATTGATGGGACCGCTCCTGGAGCTGCAGGGTTGCTGTGCCAGGGGCAGGGAAGAAAGGGCTTGGAGAAAACATCCCCAACACTGTCCCTCTGACACAATGGGCGCTTCACTTTGGGGAAACGTGTCCACTCTCCGAGTGGAGGCCAGGTCTCAGGTGACAGCGCTGCCACTCTGCTGTGTCTGCCTGGCGCCTGTGAGTGGCAGGATGGCATGAGCCGACGGTGCTCTGGCCAGGGAGAATGTCTGTTAGCTCTAGACACTGCTTCTCTCTTCCTCCCCTTTCCTTCCAGATGCACGAGCCTTTCTACAGGTCTTTCTTCGCCTTGGCGCACAACCCACGCTGCCTGCAGCACCTTTGCCGCTGCGCCATCCGAAGGCTCTTAGGCAAGAAGTGTTTTCTCCTTGTGCCCCAGCTACCCCTCCCCGAGACCCTGCAAACGTATCTGCTTCTGGAGCCAGAGGGTGTTCTGCGTTGAAACCACAGCCCTGGAGCTCAGGTTCTTCTCTGCAGACGGTATGTGAGGAAGCACCCTGGGGTACACATCCAGCCTCCTCCATCTCCCAGCTGACCAGGGGAGGCACAGACCCACAAGCCTCCGGTTCACCTGAAATGGAGTTGGAAATAAAAACACTCTCTGTTGTTGGAGCTGGAGAGATGACTCAGCAGCGAAAAGGTTCTGTCTGCTCTTGCAGAGGACCTGGGTTCAATTGCCAGCACTCACCTGGTTGCTCACAGCTATCCATAACTCTAGTTCCAGGGGATCTAGGGCCCTCTTCCGACCTCCAGAGGCACTGCATGCACATATATGCATTCAGGCAAAACAGTCACACAAAGTAAATAAACGTTTTAAAAAATTTTAGAAAATGCTGTCTCTTGGTTGTTTGTGAGAAGCACATGGTCAGTGGCATGGTAGTTGTGGTCAGAAAGTGGCCGATACCAAAGTCAGACTAAGAGATGTGATTGGGTTCCAAGGTGTAGCTCTGGCCCCTGTAGGTCAGCAGCATGGCACATCCTCCCTGGGCTTGTAGGAAAGGCTGCCCACCCTCCTGGAGCCAAGCCACCTGGCGGGGAGCTGTGCCCAGAACATAGCAGACCCCGCCCCCCACTGGGAGGACACCAGCTCCAGGGTCCAGTGTACCTTCTCAGCGCGCATTGTGCCTGCAAACACACGAGAACCCAGTACTCCCAGGACGTGGAGGATGATAAGCCAGATCTTGATCATTTAGAAGTCTTCTGCCTCCTACCAGATCAACCATTGTTGATCCTGCTCTGGGAAATGATGTCAGAAGTCAGATGCCAGGAAAAGCACATGGACTGAGGAGTGCCTAAGCTCGGCCTAAGTGTTACTCAGTAAGAGATGTCCAAACATCAAGGCCTGCACTCACGTTCTGATGCTTCAACACAGGGGGCCTGGCTGACCCCAAGGATCAACCTCACCCATGCCAAGCCAGTCCCTAGAAAGAGAAAGAAACTCTCTGCTGACCATGCTTGGCCTGTTCAAGCTAGCCATCCCGAAGCCCACATGTGGCCACTGCCTTCGTTAGACCTGTCACTTAGGACCTCTGCTCTGCCCTGACCTCTCCACGACCAGCAGCCAGACACCTAGAAAGAAATGCTGGACAGGCAGCAGTGGTGCACTCAGTACTCAGCAGGCAGAGGTAGGAGAATCTCTGAGTTCAAGGCCAGCCTGGTCCACATACAGAGTGAGTTGCAGGACAACCAGGGCTGCACAGAGAAACCCTGTCTCAAAAAAAAAAGAAAAAAAAAAAAGGAAGGGAGGAAGGAAGGAAGGAAAGGAGGGAGGGAGGGAAGGAGGAAGGGAGAGAAGGAGGGAGGGAGGAAGGGAGAGAAGGAGGGAGGGAGGGAGGGAGGGAGGGAGGGAGGGAGGGAGGGAGGGAGGGGGGGGGGGAAAGAAATGATCTACCCAGGAAGGAGATGCAACTATGGTAAGTAACAGACCCAAGGTCTGTTTGTCCTTCCTTGCCCACCCTCATCCCCCACCTCCTGACTGAGACTAAGGCCTCCTGGGTGGTCCCCGTGGCATGATGAGCCCCTCCTTGGAATGAAGGCTGAACTGTCCATTCAGTGGCAGCGATGGCCTTATCTTGTCTCTCCCTCTCCCTCTCCCTCTCCCTCTCCTCTCTCTCTCTCTCTCTCTCTCTCTCTCTCTCTCTCTCTCTCTCTCTCTCCTTCTCTCTCTTTTTCATGCTGGGGATGGAACCCAGGACCTCTCATGCCCTCGGCAAGGGCTCTACCACTGAACCACACCTCAGCCAGCATTTTAAAGCAAGAGCTCTTCGTGGCCGTCTTCTAAAGACAAGCAGAGGGGCCCCTTTTCTTTCTCATTCCAGACAAAATGAGATACTGCAAGGTAGACCGCAGAGAGGGTCAGACACACACTCCCGTTGTTACAATGTGGGAAGGGAGTTCAAAGCCCAGCAGACACCGGCAATATGCGAGTCTCAGTAAAGCCCATGGTGAGAGTGAAAACAGGGACCAAGCAGGCTCCACCCTTTGAGGGTAGCCATGGTGGGCTGTCACGGGTCCTCACAGTGGCTCTTCCAAGGGAGTGGCAAGACTGCAGCGTCCAGCTCCTTTGGATGACCCATCCTTATGCTGCCCGTGGAGAAGGCAATTGGCCTGTCCAACCAAAGGGCGAATAAACACGCTTCCACACTGTATCCCGGGCAGGTGGCTCTCCACCAGCCCTCCTACCTGGATTTCAGAAGTTCCCGTGGTGCGTGCAAAAAGGAAAACTCAGACAATGGCAAGAGTGCAGGAAAGTTCTGGGCACAATGCAGGGAAAGTGACACAGCCTCTCCAAGGAAGGGCCCCATACACTGGCATCTGGAAGTAGGTAGTTCTAGAAAGACCTGGGGACAGGCAGACCAGGAGACCTCTGTCTGTGCCTCCAAGGAACCTGAACTTCATGGAACAGACATGAGGAACCAGAGAACAGGTGAGGAATTGCAGTCCTGAGAGGAACCTGGGAGGTTGCCTTGCCCTGGAATGGAATGCAGTACACTGGATAGTGACGAACAGCCCCTGGTGACAGCCCATGGTGACAGCCATGGTGGATGGATTCCGAGCCAGGGACCCTCACAAGCAACAAGAACAGTTATTTCAAAGAAGTCAACTGCAATTTGCTGTGTGCACCCCTCTAGCTAGGTTAGAGACGGTGAGATGGTCAGTGCAGGGTTAGAATCTGGCAGTCGGTGGTGTTCTGAGTGTTTGGATTTCTCCACTCATCTGTGACACTTCACTGCTGGTCCTAAGTCATCACTGAGGCCCAGAATCCAGCCTAGATAAAAAAACTCGATAGACATTTCCATCTGTTCGTACAGATAAGAAGAAGAAGCAGAGAAAACAGCACACCACCAGCAGTGACTCGGAAAGCCCAGGCCTCATTAAATTCTGAAAACGAAAGCGTGTGCTTGTCCTCTTGTGGCCATATTCTCAGCCACCCTCTCCATCCCAGCTCACTTGAGAAAATGCTTCATACATTCCGTCATGGGGGGCGGGGCTGGGGGAGGTGTTCACATCTCATCCACACTCAGGAAGCAGCTCATTTTCTCCTTTTCATTTGATCCAGGACCCCAGCCCAAGGGATGGTACCACTCACGTTTAGCCTGAGTCTTCCCACCTCACCTCAATCTAGAAACTCCCTCACAGACACGTCCAGGTGATGACAACATCTGGCAGTGGAGCCACGGGGCCAGATAGCAGCTCTGCCTACAGCTTTTGTTTCCTGAGAGATCTTCAGCGGGCTTCCCTCCAGAGCTGTGGCATCCTTCTACACTCCCACAGCACACAAAGCTACGGACTGTTGGCGCCCTCACGAATGTTTTCCATTTTCAGCCTGGTTTGCCTGTGGGTTTTGTTTTGTCTTCTGACACCTGTCCTCTTACTTAACTAAGCATCCTCAAAGTCTGCTGGAGGCAGAGCTTGGAGCCTGGGCTCCGGATGCATCATCATCCAGAAAGACTCAATGTTTACCCTGCTTCCCACAGACCTCATAGAAGAATAAAGCAGGGCAACTTGTCCCAGATTATCAGTTCTCAATCTGTGGATCTCGACCCTCTTGGGGGTCAAACAATCCTTTCACAGAGGTCACCAAAGACCATGGGAAAAAACAGATATTTACATTATGATTCATAGCCGTAGCAAAATTACAGTTATGAAATAGCAACAAAAATAATTTTATGGTTGGGGGTCACCACAATGAGAGGAGCTGTATTAAAGGGTCACAGGATAAGGAAGGCTGAGCACCACTGTCCTAGATTTCTCTGGAGTCACTCAGGCAGGGCAAGAGGAGCTTGGAGAGGAAGAGCCCCTGGGGCTCTACTCCCCCCAGTTCCCCCTCTTTCTGCTGAACGAGGGCTACCACATTCCTGGTGTGCAGGAACTTTGCTGCATGGCATCCAGGATCCTCAGTCAAACCATCCTGGTTGGCATGGACCCATTCGCAGCAGTAACTGATAAACTGGCCCTCTAGACAACCAGTAGCTTTCCACTCTGCCCCCTGACCTTTCAAGAGCATGGCATCACAGCTGCAGGACGATGGTCAGGATATAGGCTGTGAATCACGCAGGTTCTCCTGGGTGTCAGGACACACGAATGATGTTCTGAATGGATACTGTAATTGTAGGAGTCCAAAACAGCTACCGTGGCTGTTTGGCACAAACTCAATCACCACGTAAAATGGCATCCATTCATGGTCTCCCAGAGTTTAACGATTGCTAGTAATTTGCTTTGTTTTAGCAAAACAAAACTGACATGAATTTTTTGATGGCTATTACAAGAAAGAAAAGGAAAGAGAGCCAAAAAGAGAGGAGGAGGAGGAGACAGAGACTAAAACCAAAAGCAGAGGGTGGACTATCAGTCACTTCAGAGAAACTTCCAAAACCACACTCCTGTGAGGCTGGGCTAGCCCAACCTGCTTCTCCAGCAAAGAAAATATTTGCCAGTTTTTCTTCTTATTAAGTTGCTCCTTTTCCCCCCTCTGTTACAGTTCACATTCAACATATTTTTTTCTAGAATGTAGAGTTTAAACTCAATTCTATATGCTTAACATTTAAGTTTTATTTTATTTTATTTCTAATGACTTATTTTATTTTTTAATTTTATGTATGTGTGAACTGGTGCCAGTTCCTATGGACCACCAGAGGAGTCTCAGCATCTGGAGCTGGAGGTAGTTATGAGCTGCCTGATAGGGGAGCATTGAACTTGGATGCTCTGCAAGAAAAGTACTTGCTCTTAACCAATGAGCCATCTACCTCTCCAGCTCCTTAACGTTGATTTTTTTTTAAATGGCATATTTACTTGGTTCAGATTCATATGGAAAAGAGCAATCCTTTTACTTGCTACTTGATAAAAAGGAGGAAAACTGCATATCTTTCTCCTGCTTCCATCAAGTGTGGTTACTGCTCGTAATCTGACCACACTGAATTCAGAAACACACAGGCAAGGCTCTCCACTGCCATCATCCCTGAGGAGGTGGGCCTCTGCAGGCATAGCCCTCCCCTGGATGGAGGGAAATGGTCACAGCTGGACCTGGACACAGTCCAGAGCCCAGGGACGATTAGTACACAAGCAGGCACTATGCACATTTTCATTTGAAATTCTGGGTGCAGCACTGGGCATCTTGGTAGAGTGTGCGTGTCAGTTTAATTTGAAGTCAGGTAATAATCATGGATTCCACAGGATTTGTAGAAAAATGAAAAGCATGCACTTTCTAGATCTAAGGGGACCTGCTAATCTCAGCAACTGCGTATAATCCAATTTCCAATCTCTGAGTTAGCACTCCGAGGGGTCCGGCTTTTGAACTTGCACAGAGAACACTTACCCACTACAGGAATCACCAGCATTATACACAGGCTTGGAGAACCATCCGGTTGGCTCCAGTCACCCAGCCTTCCCAGTCCACCAGAGGCACCTAACAAGTTATTCAGTCCCTAGAATCTGGGGTGCTAAGTGTTCTTTGGCTCTTAAAGTCTGCCCCAGGACCATGTGATAGGAATGTTGCCTCTTATCCCATTGTTTCAGAGATAAGTTAGGGGGTAAAGAGATGACTCAGTGGTTAAGCACATGCTGTTCTGGGGGAGAGGACCCGAGTTCAGTCCCCAGCACCCATGCCTGTCAACTCACACCTGCCTGTAACTCCAAGGGACCCCAGGATCTCTTCCGAGCCTCCAGGGACTTACACATAATTAAAAATAAAATAAATCTTTTTTAAAGATAAATCATTCCAGCTGGGCAGTAGTGGCACACAACTTTAATCCCAGCAGTCGGGAGGCAGAGGCAGGTGAATCTCTGAGTTCCAGGCCAGTCTGGTCTACAGAGAGAATACCAGGACAGCCAGGACTGCACAGAGAAACCCTGTCTCGAAAAACAAAACATAAATAAAAATAAATAAATGTATTTCTTTTGGAAAATCGTCCATGTGTAGCTGCAAAATCTGGGTGTTTCCACTCCAGTCTCCATCTTAACACCAGTACTTCAGCATCGTTTACCGGCATCAAAATGTTCTGCAAACTCTAGGATTTGTCACGAATGTTCGGGTCTTTTTGTGATGACGTAAACATGCAATTGTTTTAATTAAATTGCTACAATAAGCCTGAGATAAGTAAGCCTTGAGCCCTGATTAGAGGTGAAGAACGTGCTTCTCATCCAGTCCTGCAGGTGGCGCCATTAGCAAACTCTCTCAACCTGGCCCTCCGGCCTGCTCCGCCCACAGTGGAGACAGGAAAAAAACACCCACCAAGGGTTTTAGTCCACCTGCTAAAAGAAAAAGAGCACGGGAAAACGACAGATCCAGAAAGCACCCTATAGAATCATGGGGTGTCGTAAAAAAATAAAAATTAAAAAATCAGTAATTAAAGTATTGATTGTGGAATTGCTTGCTTCCTTTGTATTAAATATGCACAGCGAGGTGTTTATAAATAAATATGATTTTCAGCTGACTTTTTTATGGTGCCATAATGACAGCCCAATCCTCATTTGTGTGTTAAACTGCGCTTTAACAAAATTATACATTTGCCATTGCAATATAAGTGGCTGGGCTTGCAGCCTCCACGTAATCTCCCGGAATCGTGTTTCTGCAGTCCTAAAACTCTTTGCTTAATCACTCCAATAAAAAGAGTAGATTCCTTTGTAATGCAATTTGTAAGCAATAAACAGGATTGAGAACACAGTATTGCTGTTGAGTGCGTTTAATGCAGGGTTTTAATTTGGTGTGTAATTATTCATTTGGTAGGCACTTTTTTTCTTCTCCTTCGGATTTCCTTTCCTCTGCTCTGAAGAAAAGTTGGCGAGTCTGGAAAACGGGGTTTCCATGTATCTGATGTAAGCCGGAGTTTGATGCAGTTCTTATGAAGAGCACATTTGTTTTAATCTGCTAAAGACAGGAGGTCACATTAACGAGTAATACAGACACATAAAAATGTGATTACGGCTTCTAAACAGAACGCAGTAGGCTTCTAGTTAACACAATGAGATTTCTAGGAAGTGATGCATACGTTCCTCAGAAATGACACATTTCTCACGTTCTATTCCAATTAAATCACTGGGGCAGCTAACAGCGATGAGCCCAAAACACGAGGATAAAACGGGGGGTTTCTTCTCGTAACTGTATCTCTGTGAAAGCATATTTTTATGAGAAGCAGTTAATATTAAGCTATTATTTTTCAACTGCGCTGGAAGGGAAGTCTTGAGCCTTTCTTGTCGCTGAAGAGCCTCCGCCTTTGTCTCCCGGGTTTGCTAATAGGAACAGAGAATGGCTGGCTGGGTACCGTTCCCACCCGAGTCCTTGGAGTGAAAGAAACTAGGCTGGGGGCGGGGGTCCCCAGCGTCAATCTCCAGGGCTGTTTAGAGGCCTGCGTCCGTGGGACTCAGGACGCGAGAGCTCCATCCGCTGCCCGCAGCGCCGGCTGAAGCTGGAGAAGCAGAGCTTTGCACCCACTCGTGGTCCGCGAACACGCGGGGGGCGCTCTGATCGCGCATCCCAGGCGCTGTGTTCCTGAGTGCCCCAGGCTGCGGGAGGCGGGAGGGGGGGTTCACCTCCTAACACTGGGATAGGGAGGAGGAGGGGGTCTCCCAAAGCCTGCAGAGTCCCTGCTGTAGGGCCTGGGGTGCAGGGTTCCAGCCCACCCTCCCGTGGTCCCGATCGGTGAGTGGGGTGTCCCAGCTGCGCCCAGGCCTCGGGAACCCGGCCTCGGAAGACAAAAGGACGAGACGCTTGCGGCGACTGCGGAGGATGACAGCGAGCTTCGCGCTGGGGTTGGGAAGAGCTCCGAGCACAGCGGCGGAGCCACCCCAAACCGAAATGCGATTTGAAGTCCTAATGAACTTGATTGCGTGAACATTTATAATCCCCCATAGCCCTAAATGAAATCAGATATAATCAGAAGATACGGGGAAGGGAGTGTTTACAGCCGACGCCGGGCGGCCGCGGGACGGGGAGATGCGGCCCCGGTATTGATGTCGAAAATGATGGATAACGCGGGAATGGCAAATATACTATTTGTCTAATGGCTCGGCAATTAAATTCCCCTGTAAATGACCCATGCCTCATTTCATCCTAATCTATGGAATTTTGATTGAATTCGTCAGCTCTAATTGAAAAATACTGCACTTTAATGCCTGCATTGCAGTTTCGGGACGACAGTGGTTTTAATGAGACGGTGCCCCTCTGACCCGGGAATATTCCAGACTTTTATTCGGGATTTAAAGCCAGAAGATTGCTCAACTGAGCCCTGTGATTTCCTCTCTGCTATCCACGTCCATCCATCTCCAGATGCGATTTAATAAATGCACTTGAGGATAAATGTGTCCCCGACCCTGGCTCCCCTCGTGGCACCCAGTGGGGGAGGCGCCCTCTCCTCGGGATATGCGCTGGCCAGGGCCAGAGGCCTCGCTGGGGGAGGGGAGGGAGAGAGCTGCTGCTTCCGCAGCCACTCCAACCAGACACCGTGCCTTCCTAAAGCCAAATCCAGGTGCCCTACCTGGAGGAGGAGGCCCCTGCTGCTAGCGACCCCCCTCCCAGAGACAGGCAAGGCCTCAAAGCGCTTTATATGCAAATGGCGAGGCAAAGCCATCCCTGAAAAATTAGCTACTTGCTGAAGCATATTTACTAGATTGAAATGAGTTAAAGAGAAACATTTTACGTCGTGTAAACGAGATAATTGAGCCGCATTAAAACTGGGATGTTTGCTCCTTTCGGAAAAAAAAAAAAAAGAAGAAGACAGAAAGAGAAGAAAAAGAAAGAAGGAGAGCCGAGGAGGAGAGCAGAGGTAAACGTTCCTTCAGAGACCCGAGTGCCCAGCATGGTGACTCCCTGAGGGCTGATTCCCACTGCGGCGGCAGGGGGCGCAGTCGAGCCAGGGTCACGTGGCCACAGAATGGCAGAGGGAGGAAAATGAGCGAGGTCATCTTGGTTCCTTCCAAGGTCCTCCGGCCCCGCCCCTCGCCCCACCCCCTCCCACTCCCCCCATCCCCCCGCCTCCCCTCTTCCCCAGGTTTTCGAAGCTGGGACGGTGGCATTGAGGTGGTGGCCCTGGGGAGACCCAGTGTGGAGCACAGCAGGAGTCCAAAGTGCTCGGGGTGCCCGTCCCCAACCCCTCAGAGGGATGTGTTTTGAGGTTTAGCACCTTTAGAGTTTGCAGATCTGTTTTTTTTTTTTTTTTAAACGAATTCCAGAAGACATGGAAGCCATCTCCCCGGGAAGGCAGGGACTTGCGCTCAGACGACGCTAGCCTTAGTGACAAGAGCAGACAGCAGGGGCCGCTCCCGGGACTGGAAAGACCTCGGCGCCCGAGTCTCCACCCGAGGATGCCCAGGGGGGGAGCTTCGGGCCTCTCCCCCACCCATCCACCCCCACCCTGGAGGCGCCGTGGGTGGTTAAATACCACGCTGTATCCTGGACCATTTGGTGGCCTGTGACACGTTTTTGAAGGCCTTGAGAAACTGCCCTCACACTGACTGCGGGAGCACCCAGCACTCTGCAAACCCCATCCCAGCCGCTGTGGACAGGCGCCTGGCCAACGCGCAGGACAGACGCAGTACAGTGCGCACGACAAGCCGTGACCCAACAACTGTACTAATTATTCCTATCTAGTGACAGGACCAGGAAGGAGGCTGGTGAGAGATGGAATTCCGGCCCATTACTCAGTGGGAACCACAGAGGCTGCGTGAGGTCAACTGCCCATTCAGAATGTACAGGCCCAGACGACAGAAGTTTCTGATCTGTCTGATTCCAGGACCTGCTCAGAAGAATCTTACACGGAATTTACAGGGAGTCAAAGCAGGTTTTCTAACGGCACATCCAAAATCTGGCATTTCCTTCGCCTTGTGCAATCACGGAGGTCTTTTGATACAGGCTTCCCTTGTGGCCTAGACGTTTAGAATAAAAGGAAAATGAGACTATTTTTCTTGTCCAGCTGTAGACATAAATAAAATCGACGCTTCTGCCTTTGTGGTCCCAGGAGAAGGGCGTTCCAGGGTTCTTCGGCTTCCTGGAACCACAGAACTCCAACAGCTCTAGAGCAGATGTCATTACTTATGTAGTCCATAGGGGGCGCGCTGCACTCCTGGTGATTCTCCATCAAATGCTTACGACATTGTAAAGCCTTAAACAACACTGCTTGCTGAGCCTGCGAGGTGGTTCACTCAGTAAAACATTTGCAGCCAAGATGGATGGCCTGGGTTTAATTCCCGGGACCCATAGGGAGAGGCCCGATTCCCAAGGTGTCGTCTAAACTCCACACACAAACTAAATAAATAAATAAATGTAAAAGTAACTGCTCACTGGCCTCTCATTAATTCACTAAAATCTGTAATACATATTTGAGTCCTGTTTGTAGATATGAAATAGCCACAAGATGATTAAAATTAAAATATCTAATGTGAGGGCAAGAGAGATTGCTCACCGGTTGAGAACGTTGGCTGTTTGCTCTTCCAGAGGGCACAGGTTCCATTCCCAGCACCCAGGTGGCAGCTCACAGTCATCTGTAACTCCAGTTCCATGAGATCTGACACCCTCTTCTGGACTCTGAGGGCACCAGGCACACTCTAGGGGCACAGATATCCTTGCAGGCAAAACAGCCATATACATAAAATAAAATATACATAAATGAAATACAGAATGTAAAATTGACTTTTACAATAAATTGTTCACTTCACGCTATGTGAAACTATAATATCCGAATAATTTTACAATATACTGAATTAAGCTGTTTTGTGCTTGCACGCATGTGTGTGTGTGTGTGTGTGTGTGTGTGTGAAGTTGAATTTGTCTCTCACATCTTAAGGTTTCTGATTATTCCTTGATGTGCTTTGTTAGTGGCCTAAGGGGCTCTGTGAGAAACTTGAGGGGGTAGTTAGAAGGGTCGGGATATCACAGAAACCACTTCCAAAACACTCCGATTCTAAAAAGAGGAGGGCAGGGGGTACAAAGGAGAAGAGAGTCGCCTCTAAGATGAAGGAAACATCAAATCTGGTCCCATGGTGGCCAGTCCTTTGTTTTCTGAGCACCAGGGCCAATATCTGCTCCTTCATGTTCATCGTCTCAGACTTCCAGGAATGGAAGGTTTGTGTGAACAAGCTGGTTTGCTGCTGCTGGCTTTGGTTCGTGTCCTACCAAGACCAGCTTTAACCCTTTGCTCAGGAAGAAGAGGGGGAGAGCAGGAAGCAGGGTCTTCCAGAGACCCATGTGAAGCCCTTCATCCCTGCCAGGCTATGGGTCCATGCTGCTAAGAATGTCCTTTCTGCTAGGTCTGGTTAGACGAGGCCTCCAACACCACCACAGGCCCCCAGAAGGAGCTATGTGCTCTGCATTTAGCAGGTGCCTGAGTGTGACCTGCCTCAGTACCCCGGTGTAGGTTGTCTGGGGAGGGGGGGGCACAGTCCACATAGTTCACACAAATAACATCCTCATGGGTATGTTCTTAAGTCCTGATATGGACTAAATACTTGACAGCAAACATTGAATCATTAAGAGAAAATACTACACACACACACACACACACACACACACACACACACACAGAGAGAGAGAGAGAGAGAGAGAGAGAGAGAGAGAGAGAGAGACAGAAAAATAGTTTTCATTTTCTTACTAAACCTACAAGTGTTCCTGGGAACGAGGGGTGAGGGACCCTGTTCTGGAGCTGTCTGCGTCCTTCTAGCTGTGACTAGAGAATGACCTCCCTCTCCCCTCCACTCCTCATTTGCTCTCTTGCCACTCCAGAAAGTTGGTCCTCAGCTGAACAGTCTCTGGGGTGGTAGGATCTGGACTCTAATCTCCTGGCTTCTTCTAGCCCTGAAACCTGAGAACTGGAGACCACACCCCTAGAGCCCTGGGGTTGCTATAATGGCATAGGGAAGATGGAGTCCTCTGCATATGTTCAGGCCAAGGATACTCCAAGGAAGTATCCAAGCCAGTGATTTCTGCCATCACCAACAAAAGTGGAATGTATGCTTACGGGGCAATTTCAGATCTCAGAACAAGAGGCTGACATTTCTGTGTTCTAGCCTCCACATTCTCAGACCAGTGACTGCCTTTGCTGGTCTCAGCCCTCCACTGCTCTGGCCTCACTAAAGGGTATGACTTGACCTCTTGAGAAACCATAGCCTTCATCTGCCTTTGGAAGCTGGACCACATGAGGGGGGTCCACGAATCTGAAGGAGACTGGATAGGTCCTGCAGCCATCTTGAACTAACATCTACTCTCATTCTGGCACTGATTCTGGGTAGCTTTAGAGGCACATACAAGAGCACAGATCTGTCCTGGATGCTTCCAACACAGAAAAACCTACCTCTGGAGGTCTCAGAGGTAGCACGAATGAGCATTCACCCTTCCCCTGGTTCTTCACAGTGGGTGCTCTGTTTTAAGCACAGCATTCCTCTACAGCAGATCAATGTTTATCTCTCCTTCTCATTCTGATTAATATGTGGCCACGCCCCTCATTAGCACTCACTCTCCTCGTTAGCACTCACTCCCCTTACGCTCACCATGGAAAAGGTCATCACCTAAGGTGACAGGTTCTCTGGGAAATTTTGTCTTTCCTTTTCTTTAAAAAAAAAATTTCCTGCAATTCTCCTGCCTCAGACTCCCGAGTGCTGGGATTTCAGGCCTGGCTTCTCTGAGAAGTGTGCTGAAGTGACAGCTGTCCTTTGGAACTTCAGGAGACTGAGGTCACTGGGCCTGCTTGGGCCAGTGTCACATCTATCAGAGCCGGAATTTTCTAGATGAGCTTAGGCGTTGGTTAGGAGGAACAGAAGCCATTCCATCTCTCCCTTCCGCTTAGCCAGCTTCTCTCCATTCTGTCCACACACAACATCATGATCCTGCCTAGTAACATCCTTTCTGGTCACAGCTTCTTATGGGGGGGGGGCAATAAGTAAGGGGAATGCCATTTTTGCTTTGCAGTGTTTCTCAGGGACAGAGACAGAGCTCCTGCAAACAGCGGTTTGTTCTTGCTTACTGCGTCTGCAAAAGTTCAAGGGCAGGGTGCCTCTGATGTGGGCAACTGCAAATCCAGTGCCCTATTGCAAGAGGTTTTGTTAATGATACTCTGGGGCAAGGCACACGCTCGCGCGGGCCCGGTGTGGGGGGGCTGGAAGGACAAACTCTGGTTTGTTGGGGAGGGGACTCTCAGGCTTTAAGCTCTGGAAAAGATATACCTAGGTCCTTGGCTGGACCTCAGCCCCAGAAGTAGTTCCCTGGATCTCCTCTAGAGAGTTGGAATCTCGCTGGGCCCACTTGCTAACGAACACTTCTTCCATGAGCCTGCAGTGGACGCCAGCTGTGTCCAGCTCAAGTCCATCACCATGCTCTCACCAACTTCCAAGAACTCCGCATGCCTACTGGAGCAGACCTCAGCTCCGCAGGAGGGTTGCCCGGATGGTGATGCCCAAGGACCTAGCCTAGGCCAAGTCCCCTCTCACCCCTCGGTGCCCTCTGCGCTTCCAGGCTGCCCTTCACTAGGCCTCCGGATTAGCATCTCTGTGAAGTTCTGCAAACAATGCCTGCTGTGCTAGAGATGAAAGCCTGGCTCCGGGTGGCTGGGGGTGGTGGTGGTGGACTTTTGAAGTCCCGAAAGGTGGGGCCCAGAGAGCAGATGGGAGAGAAAGCCAGGTGAGAAGAGGCCCCCTGCCGGCCTGTGCCTCCCTCCCAAGCATCCTCTGTCCTTTGTGGGCTCCCTGGAAGGCCTACACCCACTTAACCTCAGCCCTTGGGCAAAAGCCCACTGCCAGGCCTCTGCATAGCGCTGCCTCTTCCCTGGCAGGGAGTCCCGGGGCAAGGAACGTTTGCCTGTCATTCCCATTTGGGAGCTGAGTGCTTCCTGATAGATGCGCAGTGAGCACCGACTCAGGGACTCCAGGGAGAACGCGGTGAGCTGCTGTTTCCCGGGGTCACAGATCCCCACTCCAGTCGTTAGGAACACAGGGAGAAAGAAGCGGAACCCCACGTTTAAGTCCTCGCACTCCGGGATCCCCACCAAGGGCATCCAGCCGCAAGTGGAGTGCGGGGAAGCTATGGATTGTGAGCGCGCGGCGCGGCCGGGGTGCATCGTCCAACCCCCGCGACCGCGCCTGCAAGATCGCCCAGAAGCCACGGTCAACCGATCCCACGAGGGACAGCCTCGCGCACCACGCCTGTCTGGCTCGTTTGGCTTGTCCCTCTGCGGTGGATAGAGCAACACAGGTGTGAAGGTCATAGTTCTCAGCCTTTCGAGACCACATTTTTACAGCTCCCAGAATCAAAAAAAAAAAAAAAAAAAAAAAAACCGGGGAAAAGAAAAGCCCCTCCCCTTCACATATCTAGATTACAGCGGTTTTGTTTCAGCTACTTCGAGGGTAGGGACAAAAAAAAAAAAAAAAAGTTTCTACATAAGAATGTCGCGGCACACACTGTCCCGGGAAGTGTTTCTTCTTCTTCAGGGCACTTTAGAAACCCCCCCTGTCCTGCTTTCTGCATGGTCAAGGAGCAGAATAAAGAAAGCAAAGACTTTTATTTTATACATCACTTGATCTTTGCTTGGGAAACTCTATTAATTGAATGGGCTTGCCTTTTTTGCCAGGTCCCCTTTATCATTATTTATGGGCTTTAAATTGTTTAAAGTTCCCTTGACGTTCAATTTACAAGTTTGGGGACTTTTTTTGTTCTGCCTTTTGTCCTGGAGAAAGACATCGTGTTGGAAGCGCTTTGAAAAGCCAAACATGAGAGGTTGGCGGTGAAAGGGAAGCGGGCAAGATCCCTTTTAATTCCGTCCTGTTGGTGAATGGCTCTTTTACATAATTGCGGGAGCCATTTCAAAGCCAGCCAAGGGCTGACTTCACTTAGAACCACATGGAGTCTATTTTGGGCTTTCAGATTTAAAAAAAAAAAAAAAAAAAAAAAAAAAAAGCTGAATAAAATAGTTTAAAAAGATGAGGTTTCAATGCTTTCTGCTACTTGCAAATTGGTGTGTCTGATGGGGAATTTTACACAAGCACCTCTTTGTAAAGTACGTCTTGGGCTGGGGAAGCTCGATTCTGGGTTAGCTGGGTGTGAATCCCAATTGCCCCTCCATAAATAAAACCCATCCCAAGCTATTTCCCAACTATGGCCAGGAGCAAGTACTGCGGCAGTGTCGGAACCGTCAACTACTCAAAATCCCTCTAAATAAAAACAACACGGTTGCCCGAGAAACCAGCCTGAAGCGTGGGTCTGGGCTGCTGGCGGGACAGCCCCTCCTGTGCGAGCTCGGCCTGCAGGTTTCCCCACGCGGCACCCACGGAGACTGGAGCGCCCCCGTTGCCCCCTCGAAGCCGCACGGCGCTTCCACCTCCAGGTAATATGAATATTCATTTACTTGTGCGGTTCGTATAGTGTGCTTGGCTTTTACACACCTGTGCGCAAAGGCTGAACCGGACAGCCCACAAACGTGGAGCCAACTTAATTACCGTCACTTTTATTGAACGTCTAAGCCACTTTGTAAGTGGCTTAATACAATCCTGACACTCGCTTGGCAGCGGTAAGTACCTCTGGGGCTGGGCTATCTTCATCTGTGAGGGATGCTTCCAGAGAAAAAGTTCGCCAAAGTTAACTGGAGTTGGGGAACCCAGCTCTCCCGGCGTGCCTGGCCTTTTCCTAATTGGAGGGGGGCGGGGCTCTCCGAGCCTAGTTGCTAAGATCTGAGTCCGGTGGTTTTCCCGCGCAGCTTGGGCCGAGTCCAGTCTCGCAGGACTCTGCTGTTGAAGGCAGTTCCGAGCTAAGCAGGTAGGAATTCGAAGAACAGATGCGTGTACCTGTCGCTCCCCATGCATAAATCCAAAGGCTTTTGTTATCCGCAGCCCCCAGACTCGCAGCGCTTTGCACGTAGCTGAGGTGTCCCGGAATGGATCTTGTTAATCACGCCAAAACACAAGCATCCTTTTATGATGCGAACAGTCATTTTCTAAGCAGTTAAGCATTAGATGAGAAAAATATTACTGCATAGCATTCGAGAAAAGCGCACTAGTAAATAAAATTCGTATTGATGAAAAATTATTTGAACTCACTAATAAAAGATTAGTATTATAACCCCCGCAGTCAATACTTTTCTTGGCAATTTATGGACACAAATAATATGTCATCAAATTACTTCAAGTGTGGCTATAATTCAAGGGACCTCAATCTTGTTGCTGAACTTTAAACGTAGCATCACCGAAATAGTCAAAATAGTCAAAGGAATTCCTGGCTCTAGGTGTGATCAAGCGACCAGAAGTCTCTACAACAATATTTTTTTTTAACAGTGAAAGAGCAAAATGGAAGGTATTGGGGCCAGGTAAATGAGTAGCTGCTTACACAGGCGTCCCAAGACAAGCGCGAAGGTCCTCGGCTGTAGCTTCGTAAATCAAGGAAGCTGTTATTCTGGAAGTTGGGGGGGGGGGGGACACTGGGAGACGGGGACGGACGACTAACAACAAGGTAATGGCACCAGAGTCTGTCACTGTAACTATCTCATAATAAGAGGGAGTATTTATTATGCTCATGAAGAAACCAGCCTTTTGCCTTGGGCTCCCATTATCTTCTTTTGTGGGCAAACGGGGGCTAGAGCTTGGAAGACTCCACAGACACCTCCTTCCCGTGTATCCCAAAGGGAATTAATTTCCCCTCACACTGCCTAAGCCATCTCGAGGTCTGGGCGTGAAGTGAGGGGACGCAATACAGGCAGTGCCCTAATGAATTCCTTTCAAACCGCCTGCTGCCGAAACCATCTATTACTGCGGCCCGGGAGTGGGGAAAGGCGTTTGAGATGTCTTTGTCCGGGTGATGGAGGGGAGGGGAGGGGACACTGGTGGGGGAGGAGGGACGCTGGCAGCCCTTGGCCAGAGAGTTTTCTCCTGGCCAAGGGATGCGAAGGACGCACCTTCGCCTCTTACCTCTCTAGGTGGGCAGTTGCTCTCTGGCCAGACTCTTGGCCGGAGGAGATGGTCTAGGATTGAGATTTCCACTGGGGGCCTTGGGGTTAGAGCGAGAGCGAGAGGGAGAGAGAGGGGAAGAGACAGAAAGAAGAGCTTCAAAGAATCGGGTCGATAAATTCATAAAGATCGATTTATCTTTATCTCCCAATTAAATGTGCTTGTGATACATAACACACGTCTAACATGGGTCCCAACTCCCCACCCACCAGCTCCTTGGGGTGAACTGATTTTTAATGGCCTATGTAACAATGCCCTCCTTTGCTCCCTGGCCGTGTGTTGTCAGCTGTTCCGGAAGGACGTCTAGACCAGGGAATTTGAAGCCGAGGCCCAGGAACCCGAGGAAGCCCTGCGCGCTCTGGCGCGCTTGGCAGGATCTGCCCTTGCCAGGAAACGATCTCATTTTAAAGGGAACACAAGCGCTGAAAGTTTGTTTCAACATAAGAAAAGAGGACCAGAAATGTCTACTTTCCTTTCGCCGCAATCCCGCCAATCTCCTGACTCCCAAATTCCAGTGTGTTTACCGTCGTCGAGAACGGGGCGGGGAAAGGTCTTGAGGGGCTCGGCTCCATCCAGCAGTCGGCAAAGGGGAACCACGCGCCCTGGAGTCCTCGAGCTGCGCAGAGCCAGGGTGAGAGCTCCCTTCGTTCCCAACGTGCTTAATTAGCGCCTATTTACAAAACGCAGCTTTTATTTGAGCAAACATCATAAAGCTTTCATCAGGATAATCTCACGTTATACAATCCAGAGGCGTCGCAAACTCCCCCCTATTCCTCCCTGAAGATGGAGCAGATGAAGGACTCGCTTTATTATCATAATTATCGTGGCTGTTATTTTGGTGCGCGCTGGCAAAGTGGGTAAATAGGTGCGATGATTAAGAATGTCATGAAAAATGAGCAGGGATCGCTCACAGAGGGCCCAGCTAGGAATAGGGGGACCACCAGCCTGCCCGCCCCTCCACCAGCGAGCCGCGAGCAACTGGGCAGGTTCAGTGTAGTGAGCAGGAGCTGACAGCCCCGGGAGGAGCATCCGGGAGCAGACCTGCAGAGGCAAAACCCTAACCGCAACTCAGGAGACCTTTCCCGGACCCTTGGCAAAACCAGAGGACCCCTAGCTACAGTGAGCACCACACAGGGTTCTGCTATAGAGACCATAAAGAAAATAAAACACTCCTGGCCCATTCGTGTGGGTGTCAGCTCCAAGCCGCCTCTGAGACGGGATGCTGAGGACTCTAGGGTCTGAGCCTAGGATGTAGCAAGGGTCCCTCTCAAGTTTGCTCCGTGCGGTGCAGGCGCACAGTCTCGGGCTCCCAGGCCTGCACGCTCCAACGGTGGCGCCCCCAGCCCGCCTGCGGCCAGCCTGGGTAAAGGGGGCGGAGCCCTAATTTCGCCCTGCCTCTCCCGGCACAGCCAATGGGAGATGGCACTCAACACCACGTGACACGAGCTCCGCTGGGCAGCTGGCAAAATGTGAATGAGAAAGAGGAGCGCGATTTAAAGGTGCTGGCGGCGCCCGCCAGAGACAAGTGCGCCGGCTTCGCGCGCTCCCCGGCGGCCCTGGGAGACGACGGACTGCGGGACGGACAGACGGACGCACGCACCGCTGATAGCCCGGCCGAGAGCTGCAGACGAGACGCGCGCGCGTTCCGAAGGGCTAGCAGCGGGGAGCGGCTCCAGCAAACGCGAGGCCCCCAGCGCCCTCTCCATCCCGGGCGCACGGCCTCACCACGCTCAGCGGCTACACCCAGGCGGGCCGGGTATGCAGCGGGCCTCGCACTGAGGGGCGGCGGCATCTACGCTCCGTGTGCCGCTCGGCCTCTGCCCGGCGCTCCCGGCGGTGCTCCCGGCATCCGGAGGGCTTCCAGGCGGCGGTGCGGCTCGGGGACTTTTCGTCTCTCCCTGGCCTCTCCCGAACGCGTCTATGAGCGCAGCGTTCCCGCCGTCGCTGATGATGATGCAGCGCCCGCTGGGGAGTAGTACCGCCTTTAGCATAGACTCGCTGATCGGCAGCCCGCCTCAGCCCAGCCCCGGCCATTTCGTCTACACCGGCTACCCCATGTTCATGCCCTACCGGCCGGTGGTGCTACCGCCGCCTCCGCCGCCGCCTCCCGCGCTGCCCCAGGCGGCGCTGCAGCCGGCGCTGCCACCCGCGCACCCTCACCACCAGATCCCCAGCCTGCCCACCGGCTTCTGCTCCAGCCTGGCGCAGGGCATGGCACTCACCTCCACGCTCATGGCCACGTTGCCCGGTGGCTTCTCTGCGTCGCCCCAGCACCAAGAGGCGGCGGCCGCCCGCAAGTTCGCTCCGCAGCCAGTGCCTGGAGGCGGCAACTTCGACAAAGCCGAGGCGCTTCAAGCCGATGCGGAGGACGGCAAAGCCTTTCTGGCCAAGGAGGGCTCGCTGCTTGCTTTCTCTGCGGCCGAAGCGGTGCAGGCGTCGCTCGGTGAGTCGGCGGCGCGCGCAGCCGAAACGCGGGGACGGGAGGGAGTAGGGGCGGGCCAGCTCCGGGTTCCCGCCGGGACCCCGGGGACGAGGCCGCGACCCCGCCCGACCTCCGCAGGAATAGCTGGAGGAGCCGCGGGGATGTCCAGCGGAGCTTCCCAAGGGGGCGTTTAAACCCAGGCAACAAGCAGGGTCTCGGGAAAAGGAGGCTTTTAGTGCTCTCCTGGCAGCTGCTCCGGGCCACATATCTGGTGGTGCGTTTGGCCCGATCTAAACTGTCCCCCCAACACACGCTGCGATGACTGAGGGTCCTTGATATGTTAGAACCTTAAGCAGAGGCCTGTTAGGCTGTGTTTTTTCCAGTTGAGCATGTACCCAAGAGTCCAGACTTAAATGTCTTCACTGGGTTCTCTGCTGCCCAAGAGAACCAGATTTCTACGAGGCTGTGTGTGTGTGGTGTGTGTGGTGTGTGTGTGTGTGTGTGTGTGTGTGTGTGTGTGTGTGTGTGTGTGTGTACGCGCTCGAGCGCTCCTATGGGCTGTAGAGTAGGGAACTTCTAAGGTGACACAAACGATCTGTCTCAAGAAAGCTGATGTCGGGCATCTGCGCGACCCTCCTACCCCACTCTTGCTGCGGTGAAATTGAGACTCGCTAAATTTCAGTGTTCAGATGGTGACAGGAAGGATCATGAACTCTCCCTTGTTCTTCAAACAGCCTGGACCCCGGGGAAACAAAGGGAATGTTCTCTTGGGCCTCAGGTCCAAGCTGCATCCTTCTACTTAGGCTGTCAGAGGCTGGGAGGGTGCGCGGGAGGCATGTCGGCCCCTTGAGTGATGGTTCTGGGCAAAGGGCCGTCGCCTTTGCTGTCTCCTCCTCTCCTTTGAGCTTTTCTCACGCTCCCCCCACTCCTCAAAGCCCAGGAAATCACAATGTGTTAATGTTGTAGAAAGACAATCTGCTGGGGGTGGGGGTGGGGGTGAGGTGCCCAAGTGGGAAAGGGTAGGGAAGGCAGTGTTGGAAATGTAATAAAACGCCGTTTGGTTTTGCTTTCAGTCGGGGCTGTCCGAGGGCAAGGGAAAGACGAGTCAAAGGTGGAAGACGACCCGAAGGGCAAGGAGGAGAGCTTCTCTCTGGAGAGCGATGTGGACTACAGCTCAGATGACAATTTGCCTGGCCAGACAGCTCATAAGGAGGAAGATCCCGGGCACGCACTGGAGGAGACCCCGCAGAGCGGCGGTGCAGCAGGCAGTACCACATCCACCGGCAAGAACCGGCGGCGGCGGACTGCCTTCACCAGCGAACAGCTGCTGGAGCTGGAGAAAGAATTCCACTGCAAAAAGTACCTCTCCCTGACCGAGCGCTCCCAGATCGCCCACGCCCTCAAACTCAGCGAGGTGCAGGTAAAAATCTGGTTCCAGAACCGCCGGGCCAAGTGGAAACGCGTCAAGGCAGGCAACGCCAATTCCAAGACCGGGGAGCCCTCCCGGAACCCCAAGATCGTCGTCCCCATCCCTGTCCACGTCAGCAGATTCGCTATTCGAAGTCAGCACCAGCAGCTGGAGCAGGCCCGACCCTGAGGGCCTAGCCAGGGTGGACACCGTCGTGGAGAGG
The DNA here is from genome assembly GCF_949786415.1 of Peromyscus eremicus. Lineage (NCBI taxonomy): Eukaryota > Metazoa > Chordata > Mammalia > Rodentia > Cricetidae > Peromyscus > Peromyscus eremicus. The sequence continues at coordinate 6,243,724 of NC_081429.1, read as the reverse complement.
CCCTAACACCCAAGGGAACCGGTGGCAGACTCCACTGTTCAAAGCAGAACTCAAAGGCACCTCCCAGATGTGGACATCCCAAGCAAATTGAGAATATATTCACTAGATGGGCTTAAAGGGGGCTACAGCCACACCAGAAGATACACTAAATATTTATTATACGACCCTACTTTGTACATAGATATCTATATAGACTGGATCTCAGCTGCAGTATTTTGAAAGGGATAGGACCAAACGTCTCCACTCACACATTCCAGATGAAACAAAACCACCACTGTACCCTGTCGCCCTCAGCGACCACCTTCCCACACTTTCCCAAAGGTAAACCGGAGACAAGAACAAACGCTGGGGTTTAAACTGATTTTTTTGTTTGTTTTGTTTTTATTCCGGCTTTTTGAGTTGAGCGCAGAGCAGACTTTTTGGGCACTCTAGGAATCTGCTCTGTTCATTTGCCCTTGCCTGGCTTTCTTTCCTATCTGAGCCATGTCGGAAGCACGTCTCCGTTGTGTTTAATTTATTTCAATGTCGCTTATTTTCATATAAGTTATGACATTTAAACAATCTCAGTCTTGTGAATAATAAAAAAAAAGCAAGAAAAAAACATAACCTCGATCCTTGGGGCCTCATAAGAGTGCCCACCACCTGGGCACTTCGAGGGCACTGCCAGGGTGTGGTCAGCTAAGTGGCCTGGGACCAGGACGGAGGCTGACTGGCCATAAGCCACGTAGCACTTTAACAGGCTTTTAATCAGAGAGTAGAGCTATGAGTTGAAGAAAGCCTAGTTTTCATTTTAGGAATCTGGCATGTCGCCTTTTTGCATGGCCTTATCCATAGCCTGGGGACTGGCAAACTTTGGCCAGAGAAGGAGGGAAAGCAAGCGCGGGTGGTGGTGGATTTGCACAAACTCAGGGGCTCTAAACCGGATGCAGCCAGGGAGGAGAAACGCCTTTCCTTACAAGAAACTCCGACCCTAAAAGCAGCGGTGCTTGCTCGCTCTCAGGGCCTCGGGTCCATAAATCAGTCTGCAGGCGTTATCTTCCGACAGGAGCCGGAACCCAGCAAGCCCTGTAAGGCTTCCCGGCAGCTCTAGGCTTGGAGGCGGGCTGTGAACTCCAAGGCCCTACTCTTCCCCTCCGGGCGGGGTCGGAGGGGGCGTGCCCTGACCACTGCCCCACCCCAAGGGCGCTGGGGCCCGCAGCCCCTCAAACCGAGAAGGGGGGGAGGGACCCTGGTGGGATGGTGCGCAGAAACCTAGGAACCGGGCGTCTTTCTGCCTTGGAGGGGCGGCCTGTAAAGCGCAGGAGGGGCGTGCCCTGCACCGCACCACCTCCTCTAACTTTGGTACAGTGACCAAAGCCAGGTCCGCCAAGGCCTGGCGCTGCCAAGACTGCGGTGCACAGGACCCGGGTATCCCAGAAGTGTGGAGCGTGCTAGTGACGGTGATCACGGTGCCCAAGTCCTTCTGGCTGTTAAACCTGCAGCCCAAAGAGAAGCTAGTGGCTCGACCACACCAGCTTTCCAAATGGAAGGATGGGGGAACCTCCAGCAAAGCACACGCTGTGCTTCCCAGTTCAAGAAGGGGGATTCCTGAGTCAATACTGACTTAATTTATTCCACTTGCTCTTGTCCGTCACCTCTCAGCGGCACAGAGGTCGGGGGCACAGGGGCCCTTGCCCAAACTCCAGGCGCAGGGTGGAGGGCCAAAGTCACAGAGTCACGGTTTCTTTCCGAATAGTTCCAGTATTGGAAAATGCCTCGAGCTTGAGTTTTTTAGGACAATGTAATGGAGTGGCCTTTCCTCCTAGGTTAGGTCAGGCTTTGTAAATCTCTGGAGTTCTCTGTTGTCCTCCACCCGGTGCCAGGAAGAGCAAAAGGAAAAGGGACTGTGTAAGGTCCAGCGGCTTCCCCGGACCCGCACTCTCCTTCCTCCCCCAACGCCCCCCTCCCGCGCGCGCGCGCCGGTGTACACAGAGCCCTGGTCACCGGTTGGCTCCATGGGCTTCAGCCAGATTCCCAACTGGCTACGGTATCCATGCTGCGGGTGCCGAAAATTCTAGGTCCTCAGGGGTGCCAAGTCCTCTTTTATACACACACCACACCTGGACCATGGAATTCGTGTGTGTCCACTGAGTGGCTGTGACTGAAAACATAGAGTCCAGTACCAGGACTAAGAGAGACGCGAGGTGAGATGCGGTCTCCCGCAGTAGCTCCAGTGGCACTGCGGGTCTGGGAGAGAGGCCCTGAGTACCCAGAGTTCAATGCTTCCCCAGATCCCAGGACGCCTCCTCACTTGCCCTTCCAACATACTAGATGTAAATAGCCCCTACCAGCTCTCTCTCAAAGCCTCGTGTGAGGGGTGGGGGTGGAAGCTTTGACCCACACAAACCCCTGGAGAAAGCAAAACTCCCCAGAAATAGGCAGCCGCCTTCGGGGAACCCCACTATGAGACCCAAGCTGACTAGCACTGTCTCACCCTTTAGAAGCACAGGCAGGGTCCTGAGATGCTGCGTGCCCCCTTGCCCTCTTAGGGGGCTGTCCCTTTCCTCCCCAACCCCTGGGGGCCCTGGCACCCCAGAGCCCAGAGCCCCAGGCCCTGGAGACAGGCCGAGGGCAGGAAGATAAACAGGCAGGCCTTGATGGCCGCTGTCATCATGGCCCTCATCATGGCTTTCATTTGGCTGCCTAATGAGTCACATCACAGGCAGAGAGAAAAATTGTCAATCGCCTGGGCCCTAATGAATTTTTTTGCAAATTGTAATCAAGCCAGGCCGTCTCAGCTGGCTGATTAATGAGACCCACGAGGCTCGGCCAGCACCTCAGCTTTTTATTCCATCCCGTCCTCCCCGCACTAAATTAACAGCAACTTGTCTGAGCTTCAAATTAACTCCCAATGATTAATTCTGATGGGGGGGCCTGAAGAATAGCTTGTTCTAATAGGCTCTGGCCTGAGATGCTGTTGAAAATTAATACACTTCCCCTTTGGCTGCCGGCTTTAATCCAAGGTTGGGTTTTGACATCACTCTATTTGTTGTTACAATAAATTCCACTTACATCTGCAGATCAAATAATTACGACCAGGAGTGCACAGACCTGGGCCCCCAGCCCGTAGTGCAGTGGGACACCTGGGGGCTGACCTCAGATCCACATCCAAGAGAGGGAGGGTGTCCTGGGAACAGTCACCTGGTCCTGTAACCCTTTTATTCTCATTTCCCAGAATCCTTCCATATCAGGGAGCTGAGTATCCCCAACCCTTTGGAAAACTGAGGTTGCTTTGAAAGCCTACATCCAGGTCTTTATCCAAGCCGCCTGCTCCTCCAGCCCCTTGAAGATTGGGAATCCCTTCCAAGCAAGGCAGCTTGTTGGGGGTGGAAGGGGAAGGTTTCTCCAGCCCTAACCTGGAGTTGGAATTTTCAAGACTTAGTAGAAGTCTGTCACCCAAGCAGCTAGTTTTTCAGTGTTTAGCCCCCTGGGATGGTTCCCTCAGGGTGCCCTTTCAGCTAAATGGGCAGAGTGCAAGGCCTTCAGGCCTTCTCTACCTGGGACCGGCCACTCATGACCAGTCTAGCTCTGGTTCTGTGTCCTGCCTTCCAAGATGCCCTTTCTCTGGCGGGCAGCACTTGCTCCCTCTCCATTCTGTTTGTTGGAGCTTAATTGGCTTAATCACTTCAGCTGTGTCTGGTGAGCCTTGTACGGAGCCCCCAAGGCTGCTCCCAAGGTATGACAAGGCAAACACAGGGTGTGCTGACGGTTGGGAGGAAACTTCTGGCTCATCACCTAGTTCTCCCCTTTTAGGGCTTCCCAAGCTCCTCAAATCTGTCTGGAGGGACTGTGTAGCTCCTAGCAGCCCTGGAAGCTGACTTGGCTTCTGCACTTTCTCCTTCTGGACACCAGCTATGACATGGCCAAGTGACCTGCTGGACCCAGCTGTGTGGCCTTCGGGGAAAGATATCTATGCACAAGCGCCTCTCCCTATCCTTAGAGACTGTGGTCCTCTGGCCAGGTGTGCACAGCTGGGGCAGGTGGCCTCCTCTCACCTTGGGGCTTAGGCCAGTACAGCCTTCTTCTCCACCAGCTCACTAGGGTCTAACCTAGCCAACCTTTGAGATCCAGGAGGGAGTCACAGCCAGGGTCGGGAGTGACGGCCTGGACAGAGAAGTGGCATTAATCTTCATTTTGGGCCCTTATGGTGTGTAAACAGGAGAAATATGATCTTGGTAACTGAACATGAATGCAAATCACACCGTCAGAGTAATAAAGCACCTGAAACCCCGACACACAAAAGCAACACCATATGTATGAAGACAACCTGCATAAATTATAAATTACATCATAAAAATTGATTGCCTATTTGAACAGTTTAGAAGTGGGAGACCTAAGCTGACTTCTGCCCTTTGTGGCTTTGGAGAAAAGTCAGGCTGTGCCTTTTCCCTCTGCAGGCCCCCAACCCGAAGACCTGGATGCAGGTTGTGGTGGACAGTAGATGAGACAGCAAGCGTCTTCTGGGTTGTGATGCCAAGGCCTCGGGGGCTGTTGACAGTCATGGCACACCAGGTCCCTGGCACTTCTGGCCAACACACAGTGCTGTAGTCCTAGAAGATGCTGAGGTTGTCTAGGCGGCTCTCTCCAGATGGAGCCAGTCTGCTATGAGCAGGCATGTGAGAGCTGGCGCTTGTGCATACGCGGGAGCAAGTGAGCGCGGTAGTATGTATGTGATGTGTGATTCCCCTTCCCGCTCATCAGCTTTCTGCACGTTCCTAGATGGACCATAGTCAAGAGTTCGATCTTGCAGTCAGGGCCCGCACGTCCCGCAGAGCTGAGCTCACCATTATGCTCCCAGAGCTTCTCCGGACTCCACCCTGCAGTATTTCCCTTCCTTGGCTGCGCCTCTGAACTCCCCCTAATTTCTCCCCAGACACCCCCTTCCCCCGGGCCCGCTGCCCGGGCTCCATTCGGCCTGAGCTCTCTCCTACTGCGCGATGTTATCATCACAGAGGTAGTACCTCTTTAGTCCTTAGGAGGACTCCCACAGCCACCTCGTTCACCCTCTCCAGTTTGGCCTCTAGGTTGCTCAGTCCGTGCTCTGCGAGTCCGCGAGCCTCTCTTCCTGGAACACCGGTTGATGGCTTTTTCCCGGTTCTCTATGTTCGCTGCGGTCAGCTATCCTCTCCATCCCTGTCTCCAACCGGCCACCCCCGCGTGGCCGACCGGGAGCTGCACCCAGGCTGACCTCGTAATATCGAGGCCACCGGATCCCACGGAGGCGGTTCCTGCTCAGTCGTCGAGTCCCCCGACCCCAACCCCGAGCAGCCTCCAGGGAGAGACCAGAGAGAGAGGTCCGGAGATTGAAGGAGGTCCTCATGGGCCTGATCTCGAAGTTGATACCCACGTGGCCAGGGCGCAGGCAACGGCCTGGGCAGCCTGTGCCCGGGAGGCAGATCCCCCGCGACCCCCGCCCCGAGCCTTCATCTCTTTATTTCCCGCCACTAGATCCCTTGAGGCCTTTGTCATGCTGGCGCATCTCTAGAGTGGCCGCGCGTCGCCTTAAAGGGCCCGACCCCCCACCTCGGGCTCCGGGCGGTTCGAATGACAATGGCTGAAATGCGATTACACTGATCTGATCCTATTAAGCCCGCCCAGTCCCCCGCGGCCCTGCCCAGCCAGCTCGTATCCCCCCCCCCCCCACCTCCTCTTCATTCCTCCTCTGCCTGCCCCCACTCGGCTTCCGGGGGAGCACCTGGTTGCACCGGGACCCAGTGGAGCTCTGAACGCCGCGGGGGTTTGGAAGTGGCCGCCTGACCCCGGGAAAGGAGTAGGGAGGGGGGCTCTGAATAACAAAGCCAAGGGAGGGGGCAGGCCCCAAAAGGAGAAAAGTAGAAACAGACCCCAGCCCGCCCCACACCGGCCTACACCGGCTTGCAGAAGGGGTTGCTATCCAGGCTCCTAAAATCATGCAGCATGGTTCTGCTGAGCAATCTCCTGAGCTCGTCTTCAGGGTCCCAGACAGGCAGTGGGGGTCCAAGGTGCAAGGAGAAATCAAAAGGTGATGTTCTCGTGTCCAGCACCTGTGCCCAGCACCTCAACTGTCCGCTCGTGTCTCTTGAAACCCTGGAGGCAAGCCTAGGCTTCCTTTTCACAGATACGGAAGGGGCGGGAAATCGGCCAAGCCCGTGCTCCTCTAAATGCTTCCTCCACAAGCTTTGAGCTCTAAGGCCAAGACTCCGATCAGAGCACTGGCCTGTGGATAAAAGGGATGGGGGATGAAGGCCCATGGTGGGTGAGGGGCCCAGGAGACAGAACTGGATGTACTGAACGGACTTTTGGTGGGAGTGGAGGGTGGCCAGATGCTGGGCGGCTGTTACAAGTTCATCTTCTCTTTCTAGCCACCCCGACCCCCGTCCTTATTTGACACTGAGTAGATCTTGCAGGAAAAGCAGCATGAATCGGAAGGAAGAGCTCTGAGGAAGAAGCCATCTTCACAGAGGCCAGCCTTCACCAAACCGCTCCTGAACCTTCCTTTCTTCACCTCACCCATGCTCACCCTGGCTCAACCTTCACAAGTCTTGCCTTCCTGGAGGGTTAATGATGATGTGTAAGTCATGTGTTACCATGCCAGCTGAGGCACCTGGCAGCCTGCTTGGGACCCAGGTGCTCAGGCCACCGACTGAGTCCCCCTCCTTGGGCAGTTAACTCTCTAGGAGCCTCAAGTTTCCCCATGAGCACCTGCTGGACTGACGTAAGCAAAAGTGTGTAGAAGAGGACATACAGGGAGTGTTTGTCAGCAATGGGCTGTGTTTCTACCGTTATCTTTACAAAGGCTGGCTCTGCTGCTGGAGACGGAGCAGAAACCAGAACTCGGTGGGACATTTCTCCCTGGCACACACCCCCCCCCTCACCCCCGAATCTGTCCCTTGTAGAGATGAACCGGCTGGTCCTCTTCACTCACTTGGTAGACAGCTCTCAGGTCCTGTCCCTGATACTTTCACACCAAGAACTTGAGGTGCGGTGCATGTAGGTGGGGGACTGCTGGGGCTGGGGACCACAGTGCCTAAGGACAGGTCAATGGGATGGTGGCTTACCTCTTCAACCCATAAAACCACCTCCGTTCAGGCTTTCCTTGTAGAACGAGCTCACTCCCCCACACATTGTCTCACCCATCCTGCATAGAGAGTCTGAACTCATTTAGGGATCCCCGGAACTGATAAAGTATGGGGATGGGAGCTAGTCTGTTGGCAAATCTCAGTGAATGTGTAACTCCAGTGAGAGGGGGAGACTTCATCCCAGAAAAGCCTCATCACGCCTAATGTTTGCGCAATTCCACGGACCCTCTTGTCTCCCTGCAGAGCTGTCTAGTGGGTTATTGAGAGAGCTGGTGGGAACCCAAGCATGGTGAAAACGAAGTTAGGAATTGAAACATTATGCTGTCACCATCTTTAGTCACAGAGTCCCCAAACCAGGCAAGAGCCAGGCAGACAAATCATCTGGCTTTTCTGGCCCCCTTAGATCAGTATGCCCACTTAGATCAGTATGCCCACACGTGCAAGTGTGCAGTGTTTACATTTACACTTCAGGTGCTGGGTCATCTTAAATGCTTATAGTGGTGTGTTCAATGGATTTCCATTTTCCATGACTGTGGCTAGAATTTCCTCCCAAATAATTTTCATATTTCATAATGTTGAAGGCTATAAATTGCCGAAAAAAAGAGACTGATAATTGCCCATCTTTGAGTGAGAAATTGTTAATTTGGGATTTATAAAGGACTTTCCTTGATGAGTAGTAGTGAGGATAGATTTGCCTTCCTGCCTCATTTTGCACAGTCGCATTTGGATAGTCAGGAGGTTCTACAAGGGGGCAAAGGCTATCCTGGAACCAGGTGGGTGCACTGTGGCAACACCTTTGCCTTCTGGGATTGGGAGGGTGGTAGCAACATAGCATTCCTGGAAGCTGTGTTCTGACATGAAATGCCAACAACATGCAGACCTTTTCTACCTGAGTTGACGACCTTGAAGACAGGACGGATTATGGCATAGGAATGTCCATGCATGCCAGAAATACCCCAGGCATGTGATAGACCAAAGTGTCTCCAACGGGGCAAACATCCACCAGCTGGCATCAGACCCACAGGTACCTGAAGAAAGACAGTGAGTAGTGAATTCAGGGTTTGAGGACTAGCATGGCCTAAGGTCTGTGGAAAGATCCTCCATGTCATCAATGTTTGGGGACTAGTGTGGCCTGAGGCCCATGGAAAGACTCTCTATGTCCCTAGCCAGCAAGAGCAAGAGGCAGGAACAAGCCTGCTCTGAATAAGGCCAAGGGTGAGCAGGCATTAATCCCACCAAGCAGAAGCTTTTTCCATCAGCTTCCATGGAAGATTCTGGTAGAAGAGACTCCACAGCTCTGTGGCTTTGGGTCAATACAGCAAGGTCTGCATCCAGTCTCCACTCACTCAGATCGGCCACCTGAGACTCAATGCCTCCGACCGCTGGCATCCTGCCCTCAGGGTCACAGCTTCCTCTACTCAGTGCTCCCCTCAGAAGCCTTGCCCTGCCCTGTTAGCCATGGGAACAATCTCATTAGATCTCAGCAATCACATTCCACTAAAGAGATTCCCTGAGGAGGAGACAGATCTTGGGGTGCCTGGGCTTTGGAGTTGACCCTGGACATGGGGCAGTTCCTTGTGGCCAAGTCTGTCTAGTTCCATTTCGGGAGCACCCCTTGTTTTCCCAGGGCACCTCCCTACGCAAAGCCTAGGAATTTTATAAGTGGTTCACAGTCTCGAACCCTTGGGTTTATTTCTAGGAGCAGAGAGCTTCCCTGGTGGCAGCCTGGAACTTCTGAGGAGCCTGGGGTGGCCATGTCTTCTGGCTGACCACTCGAACTTTAGGAAGATCCTCCCAAAAGGAATGAATGAGCCATGGGGAATGAGCACTGCTCTTTCCCCCATATACATAGTCCCAGGCTCTGGTCACCCGATGGCTAGGAGAGGGAGGGGACTTCCAGTCCAACTTGGGGATCAGCACTGTCCAGGTAACGGTACATTGAGCCTACAGCCTGCCAGTGCCGTCTTGAAATATTCACTTCCTGAGTATTTCCTCCCTGGGTTGACTTCTGCTTGCGGGGCTGTCCGTGTCCTGAGACCTGATTAGTAGGAGCAGGCCCCTTGCCCCTGGGTCTTACCCCCACCCTCTCAGCACAAGCTGGGATCTGTTCTTCCTCCTCCTTCTCCCTCACAAGCTGACTACCCCAACTGTGCTGGGCCCTAAGAGGAGGCTACAGGCACAGAGAACTCAAGTGTGCTTGGCTGGGGACCATGAACATGTCAGAATCCCAGTGGCCCCCTGGGACTTGACTGAACAGACCAAAAGCACACCTGGGGGAATCCGCAGAGATGGGAATCCGCAGAGATGGGAGTTCTTAGAATGGAGGGTGCTTGCTTTCACAGAGCAAGTGCTGGCCTGAGGGTAACAACCACTCTCCTGGACAATTGACACAACTAATTAATGGAATCGTAACAAAATCTTAAGAGGGAGTATCACATTTAACAACCCAAAGTTAATGTTTTTGATGATTTGGGGCCCTAAGTAGTACAATCGTGAGCCAGCATGATGGCTCGGCAGGCAAAGGAGCTTGCTGCCAAACCTAAAGCCCTGAGTTCAATTCCCAGGACCCACAAGGTAGAATGAGAGAATGACTCTCACAAGCTGTCCTCTGACCTCCACACGCATGTGCTGTGCATAGGCACACCCTCCCCCGCCCCGACACCCACAAAACAAATAAATACCTGTAGTAAAATAAAAGAACAGCTTCACCTTCTTATTTGCATCTCATCGGGCTGGCCACTGGTACACCTATGATTTAAATCTAGGAAGGCTGAGGGCCAGGCATGGTGACTCACACCCTTAATCCCAGTACTCAGGAGGCAGAGGCAGGCAGATCCCAGTTAGTTTGAGGCCAGCCTGGTCTATATAACAAAGTTCAGGCCAGCCAGAGATACACAGTGAGACATGTATCAATTGAGCAAAAAACCGATCAGTCAATCAATCAATCAATCAATCAATCAATCCAGTCAAGTCGAAAGCTGCAGAGCCTATGCCTTGAGATGGCAGTCCATAGCTGACCCCTTACATTACTCAGGAGTAGCCTCTCGTCTATAGAAAAGTGGTATCTGTGATAGCTTGTGGAAAAGTAAGGAAGCTGTGATTTGGAAAACAGCTTAATTGGGAGAAGGACAGAAAAGACTGCACTCCTCTGCCTGCCACATATCAATTACAGATGGATTAAAGAGTTCAGCGGTATAAAAGAACCCTCCCAAACGCATGGCCAGGATTAGCTTAGTCATTATCCACCGGGGTGGGGGCACTGGAAAAGATGAGTGAAAAGCCATCCACCTGGAAACTGAAGCTTTGTTCATTAAAAATTCATAAAGTGATGAAAACGTAAGAACCACCAGGGAAACACTTATTGGGGTCATAAGCAGATGTGCTAGTGTTCGTCCAAAGATAGACCATAAAGAAAAACCAAATAATGCCTGGGGCGGGGAGGGGGAAGAGATGGACAGAGGACTCATGGAGGTGAAGAGGGAAATCACTGCTCCAGTACTTGCCAGACACTTGGAGCTGAAGCAGGCCCTGTATGGAGATGAGGAAAGGACGTGTGCCATGAAGACTTGAGTGACAGGAAGGACAGACAATAAGGCAGAGGAGGGAAGGGGTGGGGGGCGGTTCTCTATTGGAGGAGGAGGGGGGTATAAGAAGTTCACAGATCTGGGGAAAGAGTTTTCCATCCTGAAGTACAGGCAAGAAGGGGAGGGTGGGGCTGAGGGCTCGGAGACAGCCAGGTGCTCAACCTTGGACCTTGGAGAGGATGGTGGTGAACTGAGTTCCAAATGATACAGGAAGCCACTGGAAGAATTAGGGCAGCTGAGTGAATTTTTATTTGCCAATAAATAAATGCATTGTTCACACTCAAAGAGGCAGAAATGAAAATGAAGTAAATTTGCAGCACCACACAGACACTCGTGAGGTACAGTTCGATGGACACCCAAACATAGCTGGAGAATTTACCAATAAAGATCCTCAGGGCAACAACCATCAGCCAGACAATCTTTGAGGTCCTAGAGGCAGCAGCGAGGGAAGGACAGAGGGATCCATGTGGGAGAGTAGGACAGACGTTTGTTTCTCAGCTTGTTGTGTGTTTGTTAAGCAAGAGCTGTAAACTGTACCATCAAAACCAAGAATAGGAAAAGCAACATTACCACTGTAATTAGAGATCCTTGCCATAGCAGTAAGGCAGGAAAAATATGTAAAAGGCATAACGGTGAAGAGGGTCAATGTCAAATGGTCACCCTGAAAACATACAGACAAGCAATATGATATGGACTGAGTAGGTTGTATTTAGGAACGTGTGTGTGTGTGTGTGTGTGTGTGTGTGTGTGTGTGTGTACACATATACGTATGTAACAACAATTAATGAAAAAAGAGGCCACAAGTTTGAAAGAGAGCTAAGAGAGGTACATGAGAAAGTTTGAAGAGGGAGAAGGAAAGGGGGAAATGATGTAATTATATTATAATCTTAAAAATAAAAAAATATTTTGTTGTTCGGGGTTTTTGCTCTTTTTTTGGGGGGGGCCCACCACCCAGCTCCCAAATAAGTCATATACAGAGGCTTATTCTTACTTATGAATGCTCAGCCTTAGCTTGGCTTACTTTCTAGCCAGCTTTCCTTAACTTACCCCGTCTACATTTTGCCTCTGGGCTTTTCCCATTCTCTTCTGTAAATCTTACTCTTACTCCGTGTAGCTGGGTGGCTGGCCCCTGGAGTCCTCCTCCCCTGGCTGCTAGATCTTCCATCCCTCTTCCCTGCTTTTTCCCTCTATATATTCTGTCTGCCTGCCAGCCCTGCCTATCCTTTCTCCTGCCTTGCTATTGGCCAGTTCCTTATTAGACCAATCAGGTGTTTTGGACAGGCACAGTAACACAGCTTCACAGAGTTAAACAAATGCAACATAAACAAAAGTAACACACCTTAGAATAATATTCCACTAAAAAATAATATTCCACTACAGTATTTTTTAAAAAAAAGAAAGATGCATTTAAAAACAAAGCTATGCAGCTAGAGAGATGGTTAAGAGCCCTTGTTGCTCCTTCAGAGGACCCAGTAACTCCATTTCCAGAGGATCTGATGCCTTCTGGCCTCTGCATGCACCAGACATACACGTGGCGCACAGACAAGCATGATACAGTCAAAACACTCAGACACATAAAATAAACCTAAAAGAAAAATTTTGCATGATTCTAATCAATATGTCATCAGGATATTTGAATAATTGGGTTAAAACTCTCTTTGACATATGTGAAGAGGAAGGTGGCCAGAAGGACTAACATATTCTATAGATCTATAGGATTGATCTAGAGCTCAGCCTCGGAAGGTCTAAAGCTTGAGGGAGTCACACTGAACAATGAAGTCAAAGAGAAACGGAGGAGAACAGCTTGGGTGTAGATGTGGACACTTACTTTATGACGGAAACTTGGATTCTCTCTCCAGAGAAAAGGGAGAAGAAATAGATATCGCCTCCACACACACCACACACAAATGTACAGGCTAATAAATTACAAATATTAATAAATAATTAACATACATTACAGATATTAATATAAACATTTTAAAAGAACTTTGCAAGAAAATGTAGATGAGTGTATTTTCCAGAGCAAAGGGTTTCTTTCTTTCTTTCTTTCTTTCTTTCTTTCTTTCTTTCTTTCTTTCTTTCTTTCTTTCTTTCTTTTGTCTTTTTGAAGGCCTCTCTATCTCTGGCTGTTCTAGAATTTTCTATGTACAACAGGCTGGCCTTGAACTCACAGAGATCCACCTGCCTCAGCCTCCTGAATGCTGGGATTAATGGTGTTTGCCACCATGCCTAGCTCTGGGCCAAGGACTTCTTTAAATATCATTTATGAGAGCACTCTTCATTAGGAGGGGCTGACTTCACCTTGCTATATAGCTCAGGCTGGCCTTGAACATATCAGAATCCTCCTGTGTCAGCCTCGGAGTGGTGGGATCACAGGTATGAGCCATCATGTCTGGCCTCTGAGAACATTTTTTTTTAGCTTCAAACTAGAAGAAATTTTTGAAAGAAATTGGTATTAAGAATAATATTAAAGTGGGTGTTTACAGAGGAGGAAACATGACTGATAAGTATACTAATTAGTGTATAATTTTATCTCCTTTATAACCAGAGAAATCCAAGCAAAGGTCACAATGCAATATTTTACATTTCTCAGACTGGCAAGGATTTAGAAGCCTGGCAATACTAGCAGATATCAGGAACAATGCAGGCACCTTACACTGCCTTTCACACACAGACAGTACAGGGAGTGTGTGCAAGTTTGCACGATTACGTGGGAAAACAATTCAGCATTACACTGTGAATACATGCATCTCCTACCACATGGCAACTCTACCTTTCTGTATTATGTTCTGTTAATTTTTGTCACCATGAGCTATAGCTAAGAAACGCATCTTTAGAGTGTTGTTGTTGTTTTTTAAATTTTGGCTCACAAGTTCAGAGGTCATTTCACAGTCCTGGGCTCTGTTGACTGTGCATCCAGGAAAGCAGAGTGTCACAAGAGCGTCACAGTGATAGGAGCATATGGCCAAAGCTACTCACCTTAGGATATACAGGAAGTAAAGAAAGGATGGGAAGAGGCAGCGACACACCCCTGACTGACCAACTTCCTCCAGGAAGATGCTGGCTTCTAACACTTCCGGAGCATCCTGAAACCCTCCAAGGAGCTGGAGACCAAGCTGAAAACATGTGAACCAGGGAAGATTTTATACTACAGCCTTAGCGGGCAGGCATTGCACACAGTGGTACCAACACAGTTGTACGTGATGTCTTTCGGAGGAGTTGTGAGAAACGATGGCTTTCATGATTTTGTATTTCAACTGCATTTCTCCAATCCCTTCCCGTTCTCCAGTCTCTTCGCCCTCCTTCCCCTTCCTCACATGAAGCCTTCTCTTTGACGCATCACGCAGGACGTAGAAAGTCCAGGCTGTCGCACACAGACACAGCAGGGTACCAACCTTAAGTGTGGAAGAGTGAGTGGCTGGCCGTCGCCTCATAAATCAGCGAGGTGAGCAGTTTCCAATGACACTGAAGAACGGATGAAGTTATCATTAGACCAACCAGTCATTAAAAACAATTTTAGTATTTAGAGAAATGAGGGCACAGGAAGTTAAGATAGATTAAAAATTCATACCAGGCACATTTTCCATCGCAGACAACTATAGCCCGGTGATCAATGAATGGTTTTTATTGTTTTAAAACTCTTTGACGATTCTGTATGTATATTTGGGTCATTTCTCACTTTCTACCTCCCTCTCTCATCCCTCTCCCATTCCTCCTCAACAAGGCATCTTCCTATTTCATGTCCTTTTGTTGTTTGGTGACCCACTGGATTTGGTCATGGTGGCTTGCATGAGCAGGGGTAGGTGGGTTTACTGGAACAGGCAACCATCATTGGTTGTGCTACTGAAGAAAATGACCCTTCCCTGCCACCACACACACCCAGCTATTAACTGCCAGCAGCTCCTAAGCGAGGGGTGGGGTCTCCCAGCCCCTCCCCCTCCCATCATAGAATGTTGACTGGTCCCATCCTGTGTAGGTAGCCACAGCTGCTGTGAATGAGTTCAGAGTGCCATGGCTGCATGTCTAGAAGCTAGCACTTCACGGCTCTCCTCCCGATCCGCCAGCTCTTAGATTCTTCCAACCCTCTTTCTTCCATAAGGTTCCCTGAACCTTGGAGGAGGTGACAGAGACGTCCCATTTAAAACTGAGCGTGTAACGGACCCTTATGCTCAGCACTTTGACTAGTTCTAAGTCTCTGCATTGACCACTGCTGACGGAAGCCTCTCTGCTCAAGCGCTGGAGCAGTACTAATATGCCTGATGATGATGATGATGATGATGATGATGATGATGACAATGCCGATGATGATGATGATGGATTGTCTTGTGTTCCTTGCCTGATGCTGGGAAGTCCTAATTTTTTGTGTGTGTGTGTGTGTGTTGTTTTGTTTCATTGAGGTTCTTTTTGTTTGATTACTTTTTGAGACAGGGTCTCATGTGGCCTAGGTTGGCCTTGAACTTGCTAAGTGGCTGAGACTCTCTGACTCCACCTCCCAAGTATTGGGACTGCAGTCACATGCAGCATCATGCCTGGATATTTGGATAAAATGTGGGGAGACATGAATGAAAGGACAATTTTAAGGGGGGAAGTGGAGTGCTGTGAGATATCAAAAGTGTGAAGATCCCGTTCACGTGGCTCCCATGTTGCGCATCACTGCCTGCCACTGCGAATATTTGTTTTTTACTTTGTTTTCTGTTTTTTGAGAGAGGGTAACAGTCCTGGCTGTCCTAGAACTCGCTTTGTAGACCAGGCTGGCCTCGAACTCATAGAGCCTGCCTCTGCCTGTGCAGGGATTAAAGGGGTGTGCCACCGCCACTACCGCCCAGCCACTGTGAATGTCTTAAAGGGAAAGATTCATCTTGACTCAGGGTTTCAGAGGTTTGCGTCCGTGGACAACTTGTTTGGTTGCTGTGAGATTGGTAAGGCAGCAGGGCAGAGCTGCTTGCCCCTGGTGTCCAAGAAGCAGAGCCAGGAAGGGGCTGGGATCTGGGCATAATCCCCAATAGACACACTGTATGACAGACTTTCCTTGGGGACACACAGCACACATGTCTACTCACCCCAGATAGGAAGCCCAGGATAGACCAAACTACAAATACCACCAGAGTCCAGCTTGACAAACCAATGAGTTTTAATGGGGCTACTTCCAGGGATATACATGGGTGAGGGGTTATTTACAGGAGCAGAAATGACTCAAAGACAACTGTGTCTCCAAATTGACAGCTCACAAAAGCTGGGGACCTGGAGCACACTGCACAACCTACAGGCAGCTCAACAGGTTGGAGAGTGTCCTTTCCAAGTGACTCAGTTGGTCTCTGTCTCTTCCAGGCAGTTTGACTGGTCTCAGTCTTCTTGGCAGTGTGGCTTGTCTGACAGGGGCTGTTTGTATAGTCCTGCGGTGGGAGGAGCCTAGTGAATCTGGTCGGTTTCAGGGGCTTCCTGAAGCTGTTTTGAGTTGTTTACCTTCTGGCATAAGGAGCTTCCGTGCAGGGTGGAATATTAGGTCAAGGTCAACTACTGCAGGGCCGTGACAATGGTTGCCGGTGACCTATGTCCTTTAGCCGAGCCCACCAGCCAAAGCCCCTGGCACATCAGAAGATGGCAGCACTTCAGCTGGAGAGATGGCTTAGCAGTGAAGAGCACTTGCTGCTCTTGCAGAGGATCTGGGGTCTCTTCCAAGTACCCACATGTGGTTGGTTGCTCACAACTGTCCAGAACTACTCCAACCCATGAGATTCAATATCCTCTTCTGGCGCCTCTCTCTCTCTCTCTCTCTCTCTCTCTCTCTCTCTCTCTCTCTCTCTCTCTCTCTCTCCTCCTACACACACACACACACACACACACACACACACACACACACACACTAAATCTTAAGTGCCACCAGCCGGGACTGTCCTTTGACACTTGAGCCTGTGGAGACCTTTTCTATCCAAACCCTTGCCGCCAGGGATTTTGCGCTTCACTGGACAGGTTTTTAAACACTGCAGCTTGAAGAGCCGTAAGGTCTAACTGTGCATTGGAGGAGGCAGACAAGTATTTACGGAGCTGGGTGTGGTGGTGCATCCTTGTAATCCTAGCTGCTTCTGAGCAAGTTCAAGCCACTTAGTGAGCAGAGGCTAGCTTCACAAAAAATTTAAATAGGGGTCCTGGGAATATAGTTCAGTAGTGAGACACTTACCTAACATGCTCAGGACCCTGTTGGCGTGTGTGTATGTGCGTGTGTGCGTGTGTGTGTGTGTGTGTGTGTGTGTGTGTGTGATATGCACATATGTGTATATATAAAGATATGTATTTATTAGCTACTAACCATTAGACTCAATTATGCTTTACATATTTGGCAAAATTACCTGCTTTGTATTCCTTATAAACTGGAAGGGACACGTGGAATACAGTGAAGCAAAATTTCCAAAAAAAAAAAAAAAAAAAAAACCCAGCCCCACAAAACCCTAAAAGATGTAATTGCTTTATTTTCCAGTGTTCCTATTTACAGTGTGTCAAAATTACATCTTTTCTAATTATTAAACTTACAGGTTAAAATGCTTCAACTTTGTTATTTTTTTTTTTTACATTTAATTCACTGGTTACTGTGCGTTTGTTTATTGCATGCATGTGCACACCGTGGCCTGTCGGTGGAGGTCAGTGGACGACTTGTGGGAGTTGGCTGTCTCCTCCCACCACGTGGGGTCCAGGGCTCGACCCAGGTTGTCAGGCTTGGCAGCAGGCACCACCTCATGATCTTCTCATGAGCAGACTTCAACTTGAACGTTTGCAGGAGGATCTGTGTTTTCCCCGGTCTCCTCGGGAGCACGGGAGGGAAAGGTGGAAGGTACAAACCTGGGGAAGCTTTTTCACACTGCAAAAGTGGGCAGGAAGTTTAATGGCACCCTAATAATAGGAAAAAGGGGGACTCTGAGAGGAGAAGGGACTCATTGTGGTACATTCCAGAACTGAGCAAATGAATGGCCCCTGGTAGCATGATGAAATCTGTTGAGAGGAGATAAACTGATTTCAGTTTAGAAAGTTCAGAAGCAAGCAAGACTGTTGTGCACTTGATTTTCTTTTTCTTTCTTTCTTTCTTCCTTCCTTCCTTCCTTCCTTCCTTCCTTCCTTCCTTCCTTTCTTTCTTTCTTTCTTTCTTTCTTTCTTTTTTTGGTTTTTCGAGACAGGGTTTCTCTGTGCAGCTTTGGAGCCCATCCTGGAACTCACTTTGTAGACCAGGCTGGCCTCGAACTCACAGAGATCCTCCTGCCTCTGCCTCCCGAGTGCTTGGGATTAAAGGTGTGCACCACCACCGCCCAGCTACAACTTGATTTTTTTGAGGTGGGGCGGGGCAGGGTAGGACCAAACTGTCAGACTCTCTATGGAGTTGAGAATGACCTTGAACTTCTGCTCCTGAGTGCTGAGATAACAGCCATGTGTCACCATGCCCAGTTTATGTGGTGCAGGAGACGGAACCCAGTGCGTGTTATGCCACACCCCCAACCCTTTAACTATTTTTTTGGGGAAGGGGGTGGTAAGAGAAGTTGCTACATTGAAAGCAACAATTTACCCCGAGGGGAACAGTCACTCTGGGATGTTGGTGATTTCTGGCTCAGAAGTGGGCTGATGAGCTAGCTCATGAGTCACAGGCACAGCCTACATAGTATATGTTGCATTGCGTCCCGCCTGGCCCAACCTAGCCCCCATCTCTTACTTAGAAACTTTTCAAGATCCGAGAAAAGTAAAACCACAGAGAACAATCATTGTGTACTGTGCCTACGTTCCTCAGCTCCCATGGATTGTCGTATGACTATGTGTGTTTATCGTTTTATTTATTATTTGTATGTGTGCACATGTGGACATGTGGAGGACAACTCCATGGAGTCAGTTCTCTCCTTCTGCCTTTATGTGGGGATCACTCAAGTCACCAGGCTTCAGCAGCAGGGGTCTCTACACACTCCATCTAGCAGGCCTGCATGCACGTATTTTGAGGCTAAAGCCAGCGGACTCTATTATTCTGCGACTGATGTCTACCTAAGAGAATAAACAGTAATTCTGAAACAGATTTCCTATTCAGGCTACATTATAGAATTTCCTCACTCATCTTAAATTCTTACAGCTGTTCAATCGAGATTCATGAATTACTTCTTGATGAAATTATGAATTTCAGGCTTATTCTAGAATAATGCCCCTTTCATGACATTGACCTTCTGAGGGCTGTGCGTCAGTGTTTATGCGTTTGCTTTGTGGAGCTGGGGTGGGACCCTGAGCCTTGTGCACTCTGCCGTAGAGCCGAGGGCCGGTGTCCCATCTGTATTCTTGCAGACGCCCTCCCGACCACACAGCACAGCCCCTCTCTGCTTCAGCCTTTCCGCGTCCTGCTGGTGACGCTAGGCTTGATCTCTTGATTAAAGTGCTAAGGGGAAACAGCCTGTAAGAGAAGACAAGTGATGCATTTTATTGTATAATTTTTATGGAGTCGAATCTGTCCATTTTTCTAAGCTTTTGATTTTTATGTCTTGATGAGGCAAGCTTTTTTTCTGTCCATTATTATAAAAATATTCCTCGTTTCCTAATGTCTTTCTTCTTTTTGTTTTACATTGTATTTTAATTTGTTGGAGTTTATTTTAATCTATATAAGTTGTTCTAGTGTCTTCTCTGTTGCTGCGGTAAAACACACACACACACACGCACATACACACACACACATGCACACACACATATGCACGCACACACATACACACACATATACACACACATACACACACACATGCACATACAGACACATGCACACACATACACACACATACATACACATGCACGCACATACACACACACATGCACACATACACATGCACACACATGCACACACATACACACACATACACACACATGCATGCACGCACACACATACATACACACACATACACACACATGCATGCACATACACACACACACACACACACACACAGAGCAATTTAGGTGAAGAAAGCAGGCCTATGCTTAGCTACCTTTCTCACATAGCCCAGGACCACCTGCCTAGGAATGGTGCCACCCACAGTGGGCGTGACTCTCTTACAATTAATAGGACAGTATCCACAGACATGCCTAAAGGCCAGCCTGACCTGGGCAATCCCTCCATTGAGACTGCCTTCTCAGGTGACTCCAGGCTATGTCAAGTTGACGGTTAAAACTAACTAGCAGCCGGTCAATGGTGGCACACTCCTTTAATCCCAGCACTCAGGAGGCTGTGGATGAGTTCAAGGCCAGGCTGGTCTACAGAGAGAGTTCCAGGCCAGCCAGGGCTACATAGAGAAACCTTCTCTCAAAAAAAAAAAAAAAAAAAAACCAAAAGAAAAGAAAAAGAACAAAAATTAGCTGGGACGGCAGTGAGAGAATAAACCTGTTCCCAATGGTCGGCCAAATGTCCATCCGCACTCATTGACTATTCATTCGACACTCATTGATGGAAGAGCTTTTACTATGGACCAGGAACGGAGCTGTCTCTTGGTTCCCTTCCTTCCGTGTCAGTCACACAGCTTGAGTTTTTGCAGTCAGTGGGTCAGCTGCTACCTTACGTTCTTTCCCATTGGTCTCCATGCTCAGTTTTTCTTAGATCATTTTCTTCTCCAAAAAAAAGTTTTGGAACAATCTCCGAGTTAATTTCAAAACCCATTTGGATTTCTGTCTGCCTTGGATTTATAAGCTACAGAGGGGTGGTATTATTATTATTATACACTGAGTTTTGTCAATCAGAATCATGACCCACCTCTCCTGCTCTCCAGGACTTTGCTGGGCTCCCTTTAACATTTAAAATTTGGGGGGCTTGAGCGATGCTCAGAAGTTAAGAGCATTTGCTGTTCTTGCTGAGGACCTGAATTCAGGTCTCAGCACCCCGTACTGGGTGGCTCACAACTGCCTGTGACTCCAGCTCCTGGGAACCGATGCCCTTTTCCGGCTTCCATGGGCACTTGCACACATCCACATGCACACACAAATAAAAAAACAGCATAAATCCTTTAGAATCTGGGGGCTGGAGAGACGGCTCATTCATAGCGTGCCTGCAGTTGGTACCCAAGTTCAGATCCCCAGCATCCATGTAAAGTGTCAGGCCTGGAATCACACATGTGCAACCCCAGCTCTGGAGGTGGTGAGGTGTGGAGCTGGACTCCTAGAGCTGATAGCAAGGCAGACTAATCAACTGCTGAGCTCCAGTTTCAGTGAGAGACTTTGTCTCAACTAATCAGGTGGAGAGAGATAGAAGAGGACACCAGATGTCAATCTCTGGCCTTCACAGGCGCATGCACATATCCACACACACACATAGGAGATTTAGAATTTTGGAGGAGTGACGGAGAGTGTAGCTTAGTGGTAAAGCCCTTGCCTGGCAAGATTTAGAGGTTTCCTTATCTAGGCTTCACTTAGACCTTCTTGGGTTAATCTCCAGGTATTTAAGAAACAGGGTTGGAGAGACGGCTCAGCACCTGTTCTTGCAGAGGACGTGGGTTTGAGTTCCAGCATCCACATGGTGGCTCACAATCATCTCTAACTTCAGTCCCAGGGGATCAGAAACCATCTTCTGGCTTCCTTGGGCATTGCACACACGTGGCACACAGACATACACGCAGTCGTATAAACATTAAATAAAATATAATGATACCTATAAACATTAAATAAAAATGCAAAAACAGAGTAACGCTAGTTGTTATTATAAATGAGAACTTTGTGTAATAAACATTTCTAGTGGCTTAACCACATATGATCATAATGCAGTGCCAGTTTTATTCCAATGTTTGTACTTCGTGGCTTGAATGAGACCAGCCCCCCATATGTCTGAGTGCGTGGTCTCCAGTTGGTGACCAAGGATTAGGAGGTGTGGCCTTGATGGAGAGGTGAGTCACTAGGGGTGGGCTTTGATGTTTTGAAAGCCTACACCGTTCCCAGTTAGCTCTCTCTGCCTTGTGCTCGTAGATCTGGATATAAGCTCTCTGCTCCTGCTCCATCATCATGCCTGCCTGCTGCCATGCTCCCTTGCCATGACGGTCACAGACTCTAACCCTCTGACACTGTGAGGCCCCAACAAACATTTTGTCTTCAATTTCCTTGGTTGTGGCATTTTGTCATGGCACTAGAAACCCTAAGCCCTGTTTCCTTTTCGTTCTTGTCCTGTGGCACTGGCTAGACAGGGCAGTGTAATAATGAGTGGTGTGGTGATAGTGTGCGTCTTTGGGCGCTTCTGGCTTTGATGGTGCGTGTTCTAAGCTTGGGCCCCGGAGTTGTGCTATTTATTGAGAGGTGGAGACTTTAAGAGCTGCAGCCTCAGGGAAGTGATATTATCCGAGGAAGGAACTCACTCTCAAAACCCTGGCTGTTTCCTCTTTCTCTTCTGCTTCTGGCCATGAGGTGAGAGGTTCTGTTCCACCACATGCTGCTGTTGTGATGTGATGCCTCACCAGAAACCCAAGGCAACAGAGACTCTTCATCACAGACTGAAGCCTTGAAAATAGCAATTCTAAACAAACTCTTTATCAGTCGACCTCCTTGGGCAATACCTTTGAATAAATGGCAAGCGAGGGGGGTTTCTTTCCAGTTTCTAATCTATAGCCACCTCGGGTTCAAGTCTACCACTGTATATACAGACATGTCCCCAAGCCAAGGCTTGATACTCTCCTAGGGGCAGCTAGTAATATCCCTAAAGTGAGTTCAGACCTAGACTAAAATCCAACTTTTGCTTTTATAAAGTGGTTTTGCCTCAGGCAGTTTCCTAACCTGTCAAGGGCTCACCCAGCTGCTCTGTAGGAGCCGAGGGTGTGAGCCTCTCCATGAGGACCGCTCCAGAGCCTGCAGGCATGTCTGTGCTGTGTCAGACTTCTTCGTCTTTACAGGGCATGCGCAGAACTTGAGAGCCTTGCTGCCTCACAGACCATGTGAAGGGAGACCTGAAGGCTCACTGAAGGAATGTCTGCTGCATCATAGCATGGCTCATTTCCAGGCTCCACTCTTGGCTCACCTGTGCCCGATGGTGAACTCTCTTGCTCCTGAGACCCAGAGTCCTGAACAAATCCACTGGCTACTCAATCCACTGTCATAGTGCCTGCTTGAAGTGGAACTCAATACACCATTAAGTGGAACTCATTCAGGGAGCTTCAGTATACATATGTGGCCACAAGGGCTTTTGGGATGAAGGATACATGGAGCAGGTGTGTTGATAAGGACTTAAAAGTGGAAACGTGCTGATTTGTGGTGTGTGCCAATGTGCCAACTTACGTCTCCTTTCTTTTCCTTTTCAGACAGAATCTTGTGTCCCAGGCTAGCCTCAAACTTGTTATGTAGCTGACAATGACCTTGAACTCCTGATCCTCCTGACTCTACCTCCCAGGTGCTGGGATTTCAGGCATGCATCACCATGCCTGGTGTGTTTACCAGCTTCCGTGGTATAAATATCCAACTTGTGGCCAACATTCAGGCTAGTCTGGTGATGTCAGCTGAGCTAGCATGAGGAAGACTCTCAGGATCCTGCCTGCTCCCAGCTCGTGACTGCTCAGATCACAGAAGTCTTACAGGACCTCTGCTGCCCAAGGAGCCACAGTGACACCATGTACTGTGCCTAGTACAGGTCATGGGATTCTGTTTCCCTGTGTTGGTATATAGAAAGGAATATGGACATGCTAGCCACGTTCTCTGTTTTTTACACTAGCAAAATTATATCATTCTGCACCCTGACTTTGTGTAGTTAATATGTTCTTGGTCATTTTCTCCATCACCAGGTCCCATGGAAAGGCCTGTGTTGTGTGGACAGCTGTCAGGCATATTGTGCTGAGGACTGTTTGCCTGGCCCAGGCGCTTCTTTATTTTATTTTATTTTTTGGTTTTTCAAAACAGGGTTTCTCTGTGTAGTTTTGCGCCTTTCCTGGAACTCACTTGGTAGCCCAGGCTGGCCTTGAACTCACAGAGATCCACCTGGCTCTGCCTCCCGAGTGCTGGGGTTAAAGGCGTACGCCACCACCGCCCAGCCCCAGGTGCTTCTTAACCAGCCTCCTGCTAATGTATGTTGCAGTGATTTCCAGCCTGGCCTGGGTTAGCCAGGCCTGCAGGAAATAACTTTGCTCTCTCTGGATTCCTCTTGAGGACCCACTCAAGGAAGTAGGTTCCTCCCTCTTGCTCTTCTACCAAAGACGTCTGCAGTGTGGCTGTGAATGAACCTTCTCTGGGTGTTAATGCCCAGTAATGAGCTACAAGGTGCCCTTGGCCAAGCTATTGGTGCTGCCCCCACCCCATGCACACTCCTTTTGTGAGGTCCATGTGCTCTCAAGATGCCTTCACAGCCCCATCCCTGGGGCTAATGGTATGGGCCTCCGCAGAGCATCCATGCTTGGAGGAAGGAGGGGAAAGATGGTGGGGGTAAGGGCTGGGGTCTTCTACAAAGCTATGACACAAAGTAGGAAGTCCATCACCTCCCTTGATGGTCACATGGGCAGGAAATGACAGATGTGCAGGATAGGTGAGGCCACAGCAGGTGCAAGTGTAGTAGCAGTCCTTTTTTTTTTCTTTTCTTTTTCTTGGTTTGTTGAGTAAACAAATGATGGACAGCCGATCAGTGTTCCCAAGTAGATCCAGCATGGCAATGTGGTATATCCTGAGCTTGGAAAGGATGTGATGGCGGAGACCACCAAGGTCCCCAGGATCTACCCTTCCATGATAAATGGCTTTGCTAAGAGAAAGGCTGTAGCTGAGAGCCCGCCTCCTCTGCAGGCAGGGGTGTGAGCACACAGCTCGCCTCCTCTGCAGGCAGGCTCTAAACAGTTTAAGGTTATTGGTGTGTCTCGTCGAGTCTGGGGACCCTGCAACCTTTTGTCTTTTCTTCATCCCTTCTTTCCTTAGTCACACTCTAGTGATGGGGAACGCTGGGTCTGATGTCACTTAGAATCCTGAGGCTGGCTCTGGATGTGTAACATGTGTAACATGGTGTGTAACAAAAGCTGCGTCTGAATTCCAGTTGGGTGGTACTTTTCTGCATCCTATCTGAAACTTAATGAGGAAGCCCGTGAGGGGTCCTGTCCACACACCCCCCCCACTGTACAGAGAGAACCATGGGAGTTACCAAGGACCCTCTTGATACCACACACTAGGAATAGTATGAATGGGTTCTGCATTTGATTCTGTAAAATGTGAATGCAGTGGCAGCTACAGTTGGAAATGAACTATCTGTAGAAGTGGGTTCCTGGGACAGCAGGTTATACTGGGGAGGCTAATGGATTTCTGCTGGGGGAGTTGCCCTTGAGATGGCATTGGACACCAGTACTTTGAGGCCTGGGCACCCCGACACCTATTCCCAGCCTTCTTTTTTCTTTCTACCCACAGCATGGAGGCCAGAAGAGATTGATGCTGTCTTCTACAGACTCTCCTGCAGGTAAATTTGCTCATGTGATCAAGTCACAGGGTTAAAGTTTGATTGAGAGTGTTAGAAAAACTTTTAAAAAATTTATATAATCTATATAATAATCTATATTAAAATGCATACACATGTGCACGGCACACACACACACACACACACACACACACACACACACACACACGTCATACTGCATGTGGAGGTCAGAGAACAACTTTTTGGAATTGGTTCTCTCCTTTCACTGTGTGGGCTCTGGAGATTCAAGAGGGCTTGGAGGTGGGGACAGGTCAGGCTTGGAGGTGGGGACAGGTCAGGCTTGGTGGCAAGCACCTTTGCCTGCTGAACATCTTGCTGGTCCTGTCTTGACGCCTCTCACAGAAAGAGAGGTTAGGGTAGTGCTGTGCTAGTCTCCCAAGGTTCATGTCTGGGGTAGGAATTCACTGTCTGGAGGTGAGGCAGTCCCCCCTAGACTTCGAGGGGACAAACCTGCTTGTTAATGACAGTGGAGCAATATGAAGTTCTTAAAAAAAAATTAGCACTAGTGAATCTCGGGCCAGCTCTGGGCTGCCGCCTCTTAAATACCTTGTTATGTGATATAATTAAGTCTTTAAAGATGGATTCTGTATTCTGTTGTTTGCAACTTAAAGCATTCCTAAGTGCACGGAAATCCTACTCCTTGTGGATGTGAGAGTGTAGAATACAGCTGAGGCCCAAGGCAAGAACATAAATCAGGAAGCCAAAGGCAAATGTGGAAATCTCTTGGACTAGCTGAGTTTATACACCAAACCCTGTGGGCAGGAGAGACAGTAGAGGGACTGAGTCCTTTGCCCAAAATAGATGGGTACAGCAAGTCAAAAGATGAAGGATGATCAGAAGGGGCCAGAGAGGAACAGCAGAACGTGCTGTGCCGGGGTCTGAGCATGCAGCCTGTGATATGGGGCTCATGAGTTATATGTGTACAGGCTTTTCTGCAACTTGAATTTTCTATTTAACAGTATGTGGTGGATATCTTCCTGTGCCCGTACACATATCAGGTCACATGATCCTTCTTAATGAAAAATACTAGTCTGTTGTATGGGGCAGTCTATAATTTATGTGTAATACATTGAAACCTGCTTCTGGGCTCGATGTAGTGGCACACACTTTTAATCCCAGGAGGGAGACTGGTGGATCACTGAGTGTGAGGCCAGCCTGGTCTACAGGGTGAGTTCCAAGAGAGTCAGGACTGCACAGAGAAACCTTGTCAAAAAAAAAAAAAAAAAAAAAAGAAATAGACAGAAAGAAAAGAAAAGTGCTTCTGGAGGGAATGGATGAAGGTCAACTGGCTGCTTTTGCAAACGATCTGCATTTGGTTCTCAGCATCCACATAGTTGCTCACCGGGGGATCTGATGCCCTCTTCTGGCCACTGTGGGCACCAGGCACACATGTAGTATGCAGGCATACCTACATGCAGTCAAAACATCCATATACATAAATACACGAGCTTTCAAAAGAAAGAAAAATACTCCAGTATGAATGAGAATGCCTGTCATAGGCTCAGATATTGAAATATCTGATGCCTAGTTGGTCAGACTGTTTGGGAAGGATTAGGAGGTGTGACCTTGTTGAAAGAGGTGTGTCACTGGGCTTGGAGGTGTCAAAAGACTCCCACCGTGCCCAGTTAGTGTGCCTCTGCCTCATGGTTGTTGTCTCAAGATGTAAGCTACTGCCCCAGGGCCTGCCTGCCTGCTGCCATACTTGCCATCATTATGGTCATGAACTCTGACCCTCTGGAACTGTGAGCCCCAAATTAGACACTTTCTTTTTTTTTTTCAAAGGTTTATTTATTTTAGTATACAGCATGTATGACTGCACTCCAGAAGAGGACACCAGATCTCATTATAGATGGTTGTGAGCCACCATGTGGTTGCTGGGAATTGAACTCAGAACCTCTGGAAGAGCAGTCAGTGCTCTTAACCTCTGAGCCATCTCTCCAGCCCCAACACTTTCTTTTATAAGTTGCCTTGGGCACAGTGTCTTATGACAACAATAGAAAAGTAACAAGACCCTACTTAGTGTTCTTTTGGTACATTATCTATTTAGAAAAAAAAATAAATGGACAAGGACTGAAAGCTGTAATAAAGTACCCTGGAATGACAGAGTGCCCTAGGGAAATTGACTTTGTGTAATCTTGGCAAAGAAGAATAATTTAGGCTTGGCATCGAAGGCAAGAGCCAGGTAGGCAGAGACCTATTAAGCACAAGCCTGGCCGTAGTTCAGTAGAAGAACTTAGCATGAACAAAGTCCTGTGTTCAAACCCCACTAATGGAAGAAAAGAAAAAAAGAAAGGAGAGAAAGAAAGAGAGAGAGAGAGAGGGAGAGAGAGAAGACTGACTGCCTTGAGGATACAGGGTAAGAAACAGTGTGGATTGGAAAACAAAGGTGGCTGGAGAGATGGCTCAGCAGCCAAGAGAATACACTGCTCTTGCAGAACTGGAATTCAGTTTCCAACAGGCTAGTCACATCTCCAGCTTCAGGGGATGTCGCCCTCTTCTGGCCTCTGCATGCACATGCATGCATGTGCACACACACACAATTTAAAAAAATAAAGTAGATCTTAAAAAAGAAACACTAGCAGGTTAAGATGAAACGGGAGCATGGAACAAAGCTCACAGCACATCACGGCATGGAAAGAGTGACTACCATCTGAGTTTAGACACTGATAAGAACAAGGCAGAAAGCCCAGAAGAATAGCGAGTGAGGAATCAATAGACTCCAGACTGCTTTTGAGAGAACCATTGCACAAATCAGAACCTGCTCCCTGCAGGTGAGTGTTCAGTTAGCTCTGTTGTCACTTTTCATGTGGAGAGTTGCCTGTGGGGGCCAGAGAGATGGCTCAGTGGGTAAGGCCACTTGCTGCTCTTGGAGAAGATCTGAGTTTAGATCCAGCACCCATCAGATGGCTCACAACCATCTTACTCCAGTTCTGGGGGAACTGGCGCCCTCTTCTGGCCTTGGTGTGTATACCCACAAGAAACATGCATGTACCTATAAATAATAAAAAGTTTTAAAGAGTTGCTTGTGTTACGTTTAAAGATTAGGTAATGATGACAGTTTAGGGCTCAGTGTGGTTATGGATTAGCTCCTGGATAAGGGGAAATCAGCCGTGAAAGGGCATTATTCTGACAACTGAAGCAGCTTGCACACTGACCACAGATTGTGTCACAGTGGAAATTCTGGGGTGTCTCTAGGGAGAAAGTCCTAAAGTTTAGTTATTTATTAAGGGTGAAAATTTGGTCATTTGCATTTCAGTGTCACAGAATGGGCTTTTTAAAAAAAGATTTTTTTTTTATGTATATGAGTGTTTGCATGTGTGTCTGTGTACATGCATGGAGTACTCACGGAGGCCAGAAGAGGGTGTCATATTCCCCCTTGAACTAGAGTTTCATATGGTTGTGAGCTGCTGTGTGGGTGCTGAGAACTGAACCAAGGTCCTCTGGAATAGCAGCCAGTGCTCTTAACAGCTGAGCCATCTCTCCAGTCCCTCTCTTTTCTCTGTTGCTCATCATATGTTAAAACATTAGCAATGCAGATATGGCATTGTCTTAGTTAGCATTTCTATTGCTGTGAAGAGACACCATGACCACAGAAACTCTTATAAGGAAAACATTTAATTGGGGTGACTTGCTTACAGTTTCAGAGGTTCAGTTCATTATCATTATGGCAGAGAGCATGGCGATGTGCAGGCAGACATGGTGCTGGCTACATCTTGATCAGAAGGCAACAGGAAGTGGACTGTGTCACTGGGAGAAGCCTGAGTATAGGAGACCTCAAAGCCCGCCCCCACAGTGACACACTTCCTCCAACAAGGCCACACCCACTCCAACAAAGCCACACCTTCGCATAGTGCCACTCCCTGTGAGCTTATGAGGGCCAATTACATTCAAATGACCACAGGCACCTTTGGGTGTTCTTGGATAGATATTCTATCCTCCAGTTCCTCCATAGACTTAGACATTTTCAAGGGCCCCCTAAGGCAGCAAGTAAGGTTACCGGTTCTTGTCCCCAAAACCAACAGACTGGGTTTGAGTTCTGGTGCCCACACAGTAGGATGTACCCCCACACCCATACTTACACACAGAATATATAAATAGAATGTAAATAAGAGTTAAAACATTCTCAAAGTAGAAATTTGAAGGAAGTTTGCATTTGCTAATAAACATGGTGTTTTGTTGATCCAAGGTGACATTGACATTTCTATTCCAGAGGCCGAAGGTGTGACTCAGTGGTCGAGAGCTCTGGTCTAGCACCTGCAAGACCCTCAGCTTCATCTCAAGCACTGGAGGAGAAAAAGCCTCCACGTCAGTCTCTCAGGTGAGGGGAGAAGTTGATGGCCTGGCGTTCTGGAACGCTCTGCAGATGGGATGAGGAGTATGGTCTGAGAGGCAGCTTGTCAAGGCCAAGATGTTGTATTTTCCCAGCCCACATCACACACAGGCTGCCATCCGGGCTACCCTGTGTTCACAGCTACTTCAGCAGCCCGAGGACAGACTGGCCATTGCTGGGGCCTGTGCAGTCGGGAGGTTGAAAGGCAAGACATGGAGGGCCCTGCTCACAAATCAAGCCGCCGGCTTCCTTGGGCAGCCCCATTGTGCCTGCTAGTGTGCACCCTGTATGTATGTGTGACGGCGGTTCCTCTCTCGTGCAGTAAATGAGGGGTTTCTTTCTCCCTCCAGCGTTTAAAATAAACAGATCTGCGAGCTGGTTGCCAAGATCGGTCAATACCATATGCAAATAAATAAGTGCTAATTGCCTGCAGTGTCTTTGGGTGTCAGGTGCGGTTACTGGACCACATTTATGGGCCAATTAGGCGCCTTACCGGACTTTAGTGGTGATAAATTGTGGCTTAGCGGCTGCTTGGAACGTGCTGGAGACAGCGGGCTGAGTGTAACTCTTTCTCTTCTTGATGGTTCAGATTGGGAAGCTTTCGTCCAGAGGAAACTGTGCAGTGATCTGTGAGGCCACAGGACACACCAGACAGGGCAGGCTGGGGTGGGGGTGGGGCAGTGGGCCCCTGGGGGGGCAGATACCCATGTGGATGGGGAGGTGAGACCTGAGAGTCTTGTATATCAACAGTGGTGTCTTGGCGCTGGGGGCTCTGCATGGTTGAAGCTGGGATGAAGTGCTGAGGGTCACCGGGGTAGGAGGGTAGTGAGAATGATGACAGGACTCTCCTGAACGTGGGGCAGATGGCGCTTAGCATCATCTTGAAGGGCTGCCTCCAGACCAGTTTCCTCTCAGCCCTGCCACAGCCACACTTGAGGTTGGTTTCCTGAACTGACCTACATGGAAGAGTTTCTGTAACTGGACACTCGCCATGCACATGTTGCAAGGGAGGCAGAGCTTGTTTGCCTCTGCTTCCTGCGCCCACTTGGAAACACAGGCTGGGCCCTGGCTCCCAGGATGGCCCTGACAGACTGGCTTCCTGGAGCTGACAGGAGGTGCCACAGACTTGAGACCTCGTGAGGGCTTGCAGTGGCAGCTCCAGAGCTCCGCGGAGGTCAGGTCACTAAGTGTCACCTTTGAGGAAGAGCCATTTTATCTGAGACGCCCTCAAGGTAGGGCACTGGCTGGCAGGTGGGGCCTTCCAGGGTAGGAGAAATGGTGGGCAGAGGGTCCTGAGCTGCAGACCCAGGGTGTGGGAGGATCGGGCAAGGACAGCCAAGCAAGGGGCAGGGAGAGGAGAAGGCTGTGAGGAGGTCATGGAGCTTGTGGTGTTGACTTTTGGACAGAACCCTCAGAATAACGGAACCACGAAGGAGTTTCCAATAAGGAGAAACCAGGTTAGATGCTCAGGACATGAGAGATTAGCTGTGTAGTCAAGCTGTGAGGGACAAGGGTGGGCCAGGGCGGAACATTCAGAGCCAGCCTGGGGCCCTGTGGGAGACGAGGAGCTGGGAGCAGGGAAACATGTCCATGCACTTGGATCCAGGTTCAGGGACTGAGGAGGTCCCCGGCAGGCCCATGGGGCCTGGATAGTTCTGGCCACATGCTGAGGCTGCTGTGGAGGCCAGATGGAGCCCTTGGGATTGTTAAGCTTTGCCCCTCACCCTAAAGCCTCCTAATTCCTAATCAATTTGTTTCCTTAACAAAATAATCAATTAGCCAATGGGTTCACCAATCTCGGCATGAGTGAACAGTGTGTTAATAAATGGTCTAACTGCTTTCCTCACTGCCAGGGGGAACCAAGAGCTTTGGCCTGTACTGAAACTCTTCAATGCCTTTGGAGAGAAGGATAAAGGAAAGAACTCGGAATTCAGAACATTCAGAATTCAGAACACTCAGAACTCCGTCAACATTCTGAATCCCCCAGTATATTAAATGGTTATTTACGGAGGTCAGCCTTAAACGCACCTTGCACCCTTCGTTTTTATTTATATTACTCCCTCGAGGGACAAACACACTTTGAGACAGGCTTCCAGGTGGCTCAGGTTGGCTCCAAGCTTGTTATGTGGCTTAAGATGACCTTGAACTTCACACCTCTGCCAGCATCTCTGAAGTGCTTGGGATCACCAGAACTTGATACCTACACCTGGGGTTCAAACCCAGGGCCTCATGCATGTTAAGTAAGCATTCTATGAGCTACACCTACAGCCCCAAGCTCTCTCGTCTATCTCTCTCTAATTTTTTGGAGGGTGGGTGTGGCGGTGGTGGCGGCAGCACTGGGGTTGAATCCAGGGTCTCATTCATACTAGGCAAGTACTATGTCTATATCCCAGGCCCCCAGCCCCCAGCGCCATCCTCATCCCTCCCTTTATATGTTGGCCTGAGAGTTGTCCAGTTTTGTTGTAAGGAGCACAGTGATGAGCATCTCACATGCAGAGGTCAGAGGTCATCCTC